>NC_056559.1:34773131-34773265 GCF_013358625.1 Macadamia integrifolia | reverse complement strand
CCCCCCCCCCCCCCCTGTCCAAAAAAAAAATGGGCGTTTTGCCATCCTTAGGATTGCTTTAATGTATTGAGTTCTGTTTTGAGCTTTGCTTGTGTTGGGTGTTTTGACTTGTATTGTGCTTGTCTTCTTTGAGG
>NC_056559.1:34646437-34772737 GCF_013358625.1 Macadamia integrifolia | reverse complement strand
TGCAGTAGTATACAGATCTATGCTTTGTATAACGTAGTAGTGCAGTAGAGTATGAGCTTTTCTCAAAGATGAACTATGATTACTTACTACAACTGTTGTCAAGGGAAGAAATTAAAAATGTCCAAACTCCAAATATCAGTTTATCTAAATGAAGAAGTTAAACATGGCTTCATTGTTTTTCAAAAGGATTCTCAAACCATTTGGAGGGTAATAGCTACAAGACCTCATCCTCATACCTAGGAGAATAGACCTTAGTTATTAGTGGGTAAGGAGTAGGATATGCTGCCAAACTCAGGAACATAACGAAATTAGAATGTAGAAATGAAAACCTAAAATGATAATAGAAGGAATGACAATTGAAAACAAAGAATCACATAAAGCAAAAGGATTTACGTAATTCGGTTAAATTGTCTACATCCATGGTGAGATGAGACATATTTCACTATTAATGTAGAATATGTTATAACCGCTTATCGTCACATCTCTTAGATCACTGAGAATCACCTTAACGACAAAAGCTACAAAGACACGTTAATTAAATATCTACAGTTTATAGAAGTTCCCTACAGGCATGAATACAAGGCATTGTACCTCAACAGACATTCCATTTGGCTCTTAAATTTGGTGCACAAGTAGATCCTTCCATTCCTTATGTACCAATAAAGTTTCTATCCAATCCGAGTTCACATGGGGAAAAATAATGTCAAACAATTGTCAAAACTTGACAGTTTCAACCATTTCAGTATTTTTGGGTGTTTCAACCAAAATAAGTACAAATCCTCATTTTGTAATCTTTTATTTTTCCAATCTAAGATATTTTTTTTTCTTAGGCATAATTGATTCAAGGGTTTGACAACGTCCAACCAACAATTTTGAATAGATATGAACATTATATATTCAAATAATGATACTTTATTTGACCTCAATTTTTCACAATTTTTTTATCCAAATTTTTAAATTTTATTAATAAATAAAAAAAAAATCTTTGAAACAACAAAGTAATGAATTATTTCATCTTTGGTCCCAAAACGGAAAATGGTGATCAAGACAAAATTTATAACACAGGCCCTAATCTTCGTTTGAGCTTTGGCCAACTTGGTTACAAATGGAACAATTTTGAGAATTTCATTTAGATGTGAAGTGATATTATTTTATTATTATTTTTTTGGGTAAGGGAAGGACCTTAAATTTAAGAAAGAAAGAAAGAAATTTAATTAATTAGGAAGGTTTTATAGGTAAAAGAATAAGACAAAGAGATTCTAGTAAGGACTCAACAATTTCTTTCCCTTAAAAGTCTACCAGGATTCTTGAAATTATTCTTAGCGAAAGTTTTCCTCCCACCATATAAAAGAAAGAATTCCTTCTCCACTGGAGAAGTGACAACTAACAATACCCATATATCCCTTATCAAGGACTTCTTCCTTGAAAAACTTGGTCCTTATTCTAATAAATGTTCATATTAATGATAGTATTACGTTAAATTTTAAAATGAACAAAATTGCTTTTGATGTCTCAACAAAGTTTAATTATATCATGTACACAAGTCCTCAAATTATACTCTATTATAACCTATGATAACGATTATTTGTTAGCAAAAAAAAAAGTTGTCCGTTGACTCAACACTAGTTAGTTTGGTGTAAAGAATTTTATTATTATTGATAAAATATTTAGATTACCTATATTATAGTAGCATTGTCATTCGGGTCATCAATCTCCATCCCAATAAAATGGATTCGGCTCATCTACAATTAGTGGTGCGTTGATGATTTGGTGCCGCGAGTTGGATGGCCAACACGTGGTGGTCTCCAAATCTAAGGGAGGGAAGTAAGGAAGAGGTGGGAATTTGGCTGAAGGTGAGAAACACTGGGATTGGGCTAATCCAAAGGAAAAACCTCGTCCTCCTCTGATCAAGTCCATTGAGAGAGAGAGCGAATTGGTACTCAAGTGAACAAAGGCCTCCAAAATAAATAAATAAAAGCAACAAGGGATGACTTGAAGAAATTAGGAATTATCTTGAATGTGGAGAAAGAGCCTTCACTGGAGATCGACCATATACCATATCTTCGGCTGTGAGCAATTCTGAAAGGAGTGTTGACTCAACACGATGGGTTACTTTTACTAATACTGAATTGGCTTCCTGGTCAAGTCAACCTCCTTTAATTTTTCTTACGGATGGACTAGGCTTTCCCCAATGGGGCGTCGACACTTGAAGAAGGTTCCCCAAGCTGCCAGTTGGGAAGGAATTAATCTGCACATCATAGTAATGGTTGTCCTGAAAATGGTATCATCCACATGGGCATCTTGCATGAGGCCACATATTTAGAGTAGATAAAAGGAATTATAAAAAAAAAAAAAAAAAAAAAAAATCATGTGAAAAGGAAGGAAACTGCACTATAGCACTGTGAGAAAGTTTTCTATATACATTACTATATGGTTAGAAAACCAAGTTTTTTTAATTAGACTTGATCCTCTTCAAAGCATGATGATTCTACGATTTTGTTTAGTTGTAGACTGAACTTATGGTTTATGAATAATATATATCTTAAAAAGTAAAAAAAATAAAGGACTTGGTGAATTTCATATGACTCAGATAAAAACACCTAGTCAATAAAAATTTGAACTGACTTAGACTTGGACTTGGTCTAATATAATCATTTCTTAAACTTCGATGAATCTTCATATATGACTAGATGACTTGCCCTATTCAAAACCTGATTTTGCAATTATTTTAGGGAAATTACTTGATTACCCACTTTTGTGTTTCTCTTTACAAAAATAATCATCTTGTGTTTCAGTTAACAAAAATACATGAAATTATGTTTGAGTTTACAAAACTAACCAAAACAGTGATTCTCCTTCTTCTTCTTACATGTTTGGACATTTTTACCTTGACACTTCCTTTTGCCCAGGCGCCCATCTGCTCCTTGCAACCCCACCCCTGCCTCTGCCGCGCCTGCAAGTGCAGAGCTCAATTGCCATCGGATTCAATCGACAACAGCCACAAAAGTCATCAGAGGTTATTGGTTGCACCGGCATCATTCCCTTCGGCTATTTTTTTGCTTATTCTCCAAAGCAAGTCATCTCTCTTTACAAATATATCTACGAAACCACGAGAGAAACATCCAGTTCTCTGACCTCCAGAAAATTTCTCACCAACAAACTGACCCTCCCTGCCCAAACTTCTTCAATTTTTTATTTTTATCTCTTTTATTGTCAACAAAATACAAGAAGGATAGGAGAGTCATTCTTCCCTACAATCCTAGTGTCTCTCCATCTCTTGGTTTCATTCTTGCAATCTCGGTCCCATTCTTCAACTCTCTACTTCATTCAACCATTCTTGTCTCTCTGGGTGTGTAACTCTAAGCGCAGTGATGGTTCTAGCAACCTCGCTTTGGCTTATGATTTCCACCATCATTGTGCCGAGTTTGTGTGAAATTAGATATATTTTTAAGGAGGGAGAGAGTGAGAACCAAAGAGCAAATAAGTCTGAAACTCTGGTCTTACCAATCCCCAACATAAGGCTGAAATTCACTGTTGAGTATGATTAGCCTTTCAATGGCAGGGACCAGAATAGGAGAAGGGATTGAGTAGAGTATAAAGGCAGTTTAGAATTAGGGTTTACTGCTAGGGACAATGAATGTCTGAAGGGATTATGGTTAAAATTTCAAGGCAACCAAATGGGATTGCAGGTTGCTATAAATTGATTGCAAAAAATGGTAATCTCAACCCGGTAGACCTAATGACCCTATCCCCTCCGCCCATGCTGCAATCCCGCCCTACCCTACAACCCATCTTCATTCCCATATCCAAAACCTGCAACCCATCTTCCAACACTGCCCCTGCAATCGTCCAACCCAACCTTGCCCCTGTTTTCTCGTGGTGCTAATTCATGTCTTGTGACGTGGGGTGGAAGCGAGAAAGCGGGGAAGAGAAGGGTGTGGGGGGTTGGGGTTGCGACCTCTATTTCACCATTTTCTGCTCTGAGAGGCATCGCACTCCCATTCTCTATTTTGGTCTCTTCTCACGAAGTCAGTAAAGGCATGAGGGATTCCTTATGGATTTTAAAGGAAAGAGAGGATATTTTTTTCTAACGGATAACGACGTCGTGGAGAATAAGATTATGAAGCCCAAAGACGGCACTCTGTTCAACCAAACAACCACAGGCTATGGATTGGGGTTGGTTTTCAGAGGAGACGGAGTGGGATGAGCATGGCCGCGCGTGGAAGATGAGGGAGTGAGTGAGATTATTGTGGCGGTGGCGGCAGCAATGGTATGTTGAAGATGAGAGTGAGATTAATGATACAGGGTTCATAGAAGGATTTAGGGGTAAAAATGTCCAAGCAAATGGAAAAATGGAGGAAAGTCAGTGTTTTGGTTAGTTTTGTAAACTCAAACATGATTTCATGTATCCTTATAAACTGAAACAGATAATGGTTATTTTTGTAAAAAGAAACCCAAAAGTGAATAATCAAGTAATTTTTTCATTATTATTTTATTTTACAAGGGAAATATAGAGGAAAATAAATGCTTCAGAGAGAGGCATTCATAAAAAAAGCAAAAATTTAAAGTAGGGGTATTAGTCTACGTCAAGGAGGTTGGACAAGGAGACAAGGACCCTTTTTGTTCAAACGGTCATAAATTGATTATTATTCGATTTGTTTTTGGTTTTATGATTTAAAAAAAAAAAATAGTTCGTTTTGGTTTTGAATTAAACCAATTAAATGAACTCTTCCGGGTGTCAAAAATTAACCGGCAGAGATAGGTTCGACCTAAATTGATCAGATTGATTATAAACATGTTGGGTTCAAGTATTAAACGATTACTGCGATCTTAATGCATGGTAGTGATTTGATGGTCATTCAATCAGAACCAATCGAATAGTGTGATAAATCGATAATGGATTATCTATAACCTGATTAATCTTTAAAGATTATTTATAATTCAATTAATCAATTAGACCATTTAAATCTCAATTATCTTGAATTCGATTATAAATTAAAAATCGACCAACAGAATAAAAACGTGTCAACTCTTTGAATCAGAATCAAATCGATTATCACGTTAGACTAGATAAAAATAAATAAATAAATAAATAAGGAGAGAAAAACGCACCGCCTTACAATTTATTGCTATCTGTAGATCTTCTCATGTTACACGCGCCTCTTACGCGGTGACACATAATATTATATAATATAATATAATATAATATAATATAATATAATATAATATTCGATTCTGAAGAGTCCTTCTCCTGCAAGGAGTAGGGTCTAGGAGGAGTACTGAGCTGAATATAGTTTCAGTTTCTAATTCCGAGTCTCTTGAGTTTCCCTCTCAAGTCTCCCAATGGCGGCAGAGAAAGGGCCTTTACTCTTTGTTTGTACACCACGTAACCCTTTCAATATATATAATCAAATAAATCTCCAAAACCCCAAAACAATCCAAGAGCTATCGATCAATCAATATTTTCTACTGTTCTCAATGGCGGAATCACCATTTTTACTATATGAAAGCTTGACTGACTCAGATATAGAGGCAGCCCAGTATCTGGTTCAGCTCAGTGGAGGAGGAGAAGACACAGAAGAAGAAGAAAACAAGAGCAGTGACAGTATGAGCATCGAGAGCAGGATAGTAGAGGAGAAAGATCACAAACAAAAAGATGTCTCTTCAGGTGACACAGTCGACACAGGAGAACAGATGATCTTCTTTGTTGGAAGACAAACATCATCTTCTATAGTGAAGCCCAAGAAAAGGAGATATAGATCCATCGCTTCTATTTATGGGATGACAGAACCCTTAGAAGCCATCCATGGCAAGAAGAAAACAAGAACATGTTAAAATGAGAAACCAAATTCAAATTTTTTTTTTTTTTTTCTCTCCATATGTTGTGTATTGTGGATAGATAGATACCTGAAAGCTTTAGAAAATACTCTCTCTCTCTCTCTCTCTCTCTCTCTCTCTCTCTCATTTTGAGTTTGGATCATGTCATCATTGATTCTCAGATGGTGCCTGATCCACATATGAAATCTACTCATTGCAAAAACTAGATGTAAAAAGAGAGAGGACAAGTGGATCCAACAGTGAGTGGATTCCATATGTAAATCAAGCACCATACAAAAATGATTATCATAGGAGGACTTGGGTATTGTGGATAGATAAATAGATACGTTGTTAATGTAAGGCAACCCCGCGTATCTCCATATATACATGGCTCTCGTTACTTCCCTATGGTCCTGAAATTTTCAAAGATTTATTTTTTTCCCTTAATAGATTTTGAATAATATCTCAGTATGAAAAATCACCCTAGTAATTAACATATCAAAGTGCGAACTCAACCTAGAATACATTCCAAGAATACATACCAAACACTACATTGTATCTTAATAGATCTTATCAAACTAGAGGGGGCAATTAGTCGATTTTCTTTAGTGCATGTATACTATTGAAAAGTTAGCATATCAAATGGGACTTAGTGGGAAATTCATCCATGATCCTAACAAAACTTGTTTATTAATTGGTATCATTTTGTCTCAATTTTCTATCATGCCAAAATTTCCTCTACTAAAACCATTCAACTTCATAATGTGTTCACTATGGTTTAGTTTCTCAGACCATTTTCCAAACCCTAATCCAAAATCAAGCTCCCGAAAACTTAGTCTCAATTTCAGCCAATTCGAGCCTAATATAGGTAGTCCAAGCTGGCTAAAACCAATACTCCAGCCTTGGTAGCTTCTAGGACACATACAACCATCTCCAACCCCTTCTTCCAAGCCACAATACTACCCTGAAGCCCCTGAGCTCATGTATGCCTCTTGCCTGATAGTAGGGCTTGGGACACTATAAAGAGCAAAGTCTACTTGTGTCTTACATTCTTTGTAGAACCCATGAATTTATTATATATATATATATCTGTTTAATTGAATTAGGTTCGAGTTCATTACATGTACAAGGGTAAAATTATAATTTAGATTACGTGCCTATTTACTGTCTCTTTGAGAAGAAAAGAAAAAAAAACAAACAAACAAACAAAAAAACTTGATTCTCTTGGACAGTAATTGTAAACATTCCTACAAAACCACATTAATTTTCTTATATATTTTATTATATGATTATTTACTTTGATTTATTTTTGTGTTTGCACATTCATTCCAACACAAACAACATTCATCAAATGCAAATTATGTGATAAACAAATCTGTATAAAAGGGTTAGAAATTTTGTATCATATTGAGTAGCTAGCCACCAAGCCAGTCAGTCATGATACATTGAGTTGACCAATATTTATCACGGCAAGAATATTACTGACTTCCACATATTTCTAGAAATCAATGTTTCTAATGATACAGTTACTGACTGGTCAAAAAATTAAGGGTACTCTTGTTCTTTCATCTTTGGGGTCATTATGTGTTGACTCTCACCTCATTATCAGAGGAAAAAAAAATGTTGACTCTCACCTTAGAAGGTGGAAGTTGTTTTCAGTGTTCAACAGTCTTGTGGAAGATCAAGCCACAAAAGGGAGTCTCCAGGCAGCTTTTTTGCTTTCCAATATAAATGGTAGTGCTCTGACAAAAGCTAAGGATAGCTTAAACAAAACTGGCATCTTCAAAGTTCAAACTCTGAGAAATTGATTTCCTTACTAAGGAATGATTAGGGTATAAGGAAGGTGTTTTCAGTTTCATGAACAAAAAGCTACTTCTTTTTACAGTTTAGTCAAAAGTATGTCACTCATTAGTCACTACGATACTGATTGGAAGATGCATGGAACCCGCAAATGGTGAAGCCATTGTAGGGTGGGTGGAGATGACCCATTGATACAGTAGACACATTAAAGGTCCCAACCAGCCAATGAGGTATTGTGCCTTTATATTTTGAATTATACTTCTATAGCCTTCAACATCTCAACATTTTCTCTCACATTCCGCGTAGAAGTGGACAATAGTATAAAGAGTATATCCACTTCTACGCGGAATGGACAACAAATGGACCCGACTTTGATATCAAGTTAAATAAAATGGTATAGGCCATGAAATACCACTTGGCATGTCCTACCAGTTCTCCAACCCAAGGGCTTAATTAAACTATTAGGTAGAGAGAACCCAATAAAATGTGAAGATAAATTCAAGGTTCCAGATAATCGATGTGAAAGTATGCTTTTATAAATTCCAACATCACAATATCTTTCTTAATTCCTATCCCAAATTCTGATCCTTTCTCCCTTTTGCCCCCACAAAGCTGTTGGGGGATAAATGCGCAACCACGAGGAAGAAACCAAGCAAACAATGACACACAACATGAGGATTTAATGTGGTTCGACCCAAACCCGAGAGAACCTGAGTTATTTATTAAAAAATGAAAAACTATTTATACTATTGTCCACTTCACAATGTGATCTCCCTTTGCTTGTGTCTAAAGTTTTCATCACATTGACAATATTTAGGATATCTTAAAAAATCCAAAATCTCTACACAATCACAATTACATTCCGCGCATGTAATAGACTCAAAACCTAACCCAATAAAAAGTATATAGATCCACACAAGACAAGACACATCCAACTCCAACACAGAACTTGTCCTAATTATCATGGAAAAAAACAAAATAAAACAAAAGTTCTAATAGATATAAGGAAGAGAGTTTCCTATAGTGAATCTGCACACCACACCAATAATGATTTTAGAGTGATATCATTCAAATGGATCCACATGAGGTCCACATGATCATAATATGAGAGATGTTAGTGTCAAGCCCATAACTCATTATATGTTAGAGGGCATATATTGAAATCTACACTATGAAACGTATGCTGTATTTTCCTAAACATAATTAAATCATGCATGTGTGGGAAAGCTTTGACCTAATTAACAGGTTCAGTTTTTGGCAGCAATAGGAGGTTTCTTGACCATCAATATCTATCTATTATTGATTCGGTTTATGGTTTATGTCCTTCAATGTAGAACTGAGTAAACCCTAACCTTCATCTTGACCTAGTAATAAAGTTGACCACCATTTCTTTCTTTTGGTTTCCTACTTCCTTCCCTAACTCTGAGAGAGAGAAGAAAACACGCGGTTTTGAACCTTTGAAAATGTACGGTATAACTAAATAATTAGTTCATTTAAAAAAAAAAAAACTTGATAATTGTGACCAAAAAAATAAAAAATCCAACTCTGAGACTGCGTTTGTTTGTTCACACCTCTCTCTATATATATATATATATATAGATATATATTTAATGAAAAGCATCAAAAAAATATTCATGTGTTTTATGTCCATTAAGCCTGCGTCCGAACACAGAAAGGGTAAATTTTTTTTCTTTTTTAATTCGAATATTATCTGGGACATGAGGAAATTTCTAAAATTATATTAAGCATATGGAAAACAAAAAAATATTAAAAAAGGGTGAAATGACCACCTTATTTTTCATAAAATGAAAAATGTGGTGTAGGGGCCATGCAGCCTATTAGCAATTGCCTCCAAGAATGAAATAATGAATAATATAAAAAAAAAAAAATCAATGTTTTTCTCACATATATATATATATATACACTAATCCCAAAAGATTTAGTCTTTTTCCTCTCTTCCCAACAAAATTCCATAGTTTTCTTTTAGTCTTAAACTCTTAAGCTATTCATTCTAGAAAACACCTAGCTATGTATAGGGAAGACCAATTTTCTCTTCCACCCAATTGTTTCTTTATATCTCATTCTCTTTTCCATCCATTTCCAAAATGTATGTTCGTAATTTAGTTATACATCAGCTACTAATTAGCCTACAGTTCTAAGTGTTTCAAAACGTGGAATCAGTAATCTAATCGGTCAATGTTGATTATATTCCTATTTAAATTGGCTGAAATCGGTCAAAATTAGTTAGACATATATTGTCAGAAATCAAAGGGACCATTGCAAATCTCTAGATCAGTCGGTGTTGATTCTGATACAACCTATTTGATCTATTCGATTTTTTTAAATCCTAACAATCCCTTATACATTTAGGGTCTCTCCACCTACTAATTCGAACTTTTTCATAACCAAATATAAACGGGTAGATGAATGGCAGAGCAAACATGAAACAGTTGGAATTGACAGGTCAACAAAATCCAACGGTAGAGAAGCCATGCAACTCTACATATCTTCAAAAGGACGTCAAGATATACCAGTCTTTCAAGAAATTCTTAAGACACGCAATACCCAAAAAGGGACAAACCGCGAAACCAATACCTTTCTTCCCATCTTCTTCGTGCCTTCCTATTTCTCTACTCTTTTTCTTCTTTCTCTGAACCTTTTCGATCTCCATCTTGCGTCATTCTCCTCTCCCTTCAAAAGGAGCAAACGAAGGGTACCCATAAGCTCAGACACACTCTTCTCTTTCTTTCAATCTTTCCTGCTAGTTCTTGAAGAGAGATAAGAACAAAACAAGCTAATGGAGATAGAAGAGGAAGGAAGAAGAGATCAAATTGAAGGCCATATCTCGAGAATGATAAAAGAGATATTCGGAGAAGAACTCCCAGAAGAAGAAGAAGAAGGGAAAGTTATCGTTCGTCAGAGGAAGAAGAGGGTTCAGTCCATTGCTTATATTTACATGACCACTAAACCTGTAAACCCTGCAGTCCATTCTAAGAAGACGAGGTATTAAAAAAAAATACTTTTTCGGGATTTCTGCACCCTTTTCTCAATGGCTAGCTTTTACATGTGGATTCTAACAATACTTTCCTCCCTCGAAAGCCGAAGTCCTTTCTTTGATATTGTCCATGTTGTTGGTATGTGAAGTGTTTAATGGATTAACCATCAATTGTCATCTCTCTCTCTCTCTCTCTCTCTCCTTCTGCCAATTGTGTGTGATTGTTTTTTCTTTCTGTTATTGTGTTTTCTGGATCATGAATACGTTTCAGTTTCTACGAGAAGAAGGCTAGGGTTAGGAAGCGATTAAAAGAAGAGGATGATGACCTGTTGTCACCATTGCAGTCCCTCTCGGATTGCATTTCAGCAATTCAAATTCTATGTGGTTAAATCAATAGTAAACTATGAAGAACGATCTGTAAACTTATTATCATTTACCCTGAGACAATTTAGCCTCTATATATTGTCCTAAAACTTTAAAATTTTCTCTGATCAAGGAAGTTGCTACATTAATTTTTACTTCTTTGGAGAAATCCATGAAGCCAACCATTCATGGATCATTACTATGTTTCAGTTATGGGGGCAGGACAAAACCAATCATAGATGCCTAGCAATGGCACAATTTTCATAATTAGTTGAAATCCTTGAATGTGGATTAGGTTCTCGTACGAGAATGTTTTCATACGGTCTTGTCCACAGATGGAATTAAACATTTGTGTGGATTAATCCCGTATGAAAACCTGACTCGCTATCGAAATGCTTGCTTGATCAAAATGTTTTATCCATGTTCATAACTCTTATATTTGTTTAGCATATGGGTTATGTGGCAAGATAGTGCAAAAAACTAGCTAGAGAATGACACTATGAGAGTCCCAATCACCTTTGAAGTTAATTAAAAGTTTAATATGCCTCCACTCTCAACCATGAGATCTAGAGAAAAAAAAAATTAATTCTCATTCCATTCATGGAGTTTGAACAACTTCACTGCACCTCTCTTAAGAAAGATTCTCATTTATTTTTTAAATTTTCTTTGATTGGTAGCATGATTATCTGAACTAGCAAGCCAGTAAGGAGTTATTCTACCTTGGTTAAAGCAGGAATTAGCTAGGAAAGGATTTCATTTCATGTACCAGTTGGTTCTCAACATGAAGAGCTGGATAATTGTTTAGAGCATGAGTATTGCAGAACAAAGAGGTGAGGTGTGGCCATGGCCACCCAAGGTCCTCAAGTTTCCTTTCTCAATTTGTATGGGTGGAGGAATGAGAGGGTTCTGTTGACAGGTCCACCATGTACCTTCATCTTCCAAAATGTAAACTGATCATGTATTTGTATAGCCTAGTCAAAGTTTTTTTAAAATTAAAGTCAAAGATATGAGCCAAAATCATGGGTGATCACCTACGATACATAAGAATAATTAGATATACGGAACCATACAATTGAATTTGACCACAAAATTTGATATGTGACTAATCCATTACGCACCCTACCTATGTATACAGTTGGAAGCTGCCACATGGTCAAACACATGACTAAATTGATTAGTACTTGTTATTAAGTTTGGCAATACATCTATGCCATCACAATTTTGCCTAAAAATTTTCATGACATTACAAAAATGCCATTTCATTAAGACATAGTTTAGTGGTAATCTAATAATTTTCCATTAATTTGGCCTTACATTTAAGGCACTTCACATGCTTATTTGTGATAAAATTTTTAACCATTGAGCTATGACATGAACCAATCTATTTCTGCCATATTGAAAATGGTGACAAATTAAGAGGTCCCAAAAAGATAAGTGAAAAGACGGAGGTTAAGATTTTAGAGTTTAGGGGGAGAGAGAGATCAGAGAGAGTAGGAGACCATTACTAAGCCCTTGGTTTAACCAAATATTACAAAAGCTACTTTGTATTAGTTACATTTTCTCCTTTGTGCTATTCCATCTTCTTTTTTTTTTTTTTTGTCCAAAAGGAAATCTGAGTGGTGGCAGAGCAACTTCTCTGAAAGATTCTTGCACCAACAACCTATAGGCTAGCATTTTTGACTTAGACTAAATGAATTAGCTGTTGGATGTGTATGTCCATCAAACCAGACACTAGTTTAAAAGAAAAAGGGGATTAGTTAAATAAGAAAAAAATTATCAGGAGAGATAAAATTCCTTCATACTCCCGATCAATAATGTCTACATTGAATAGACGCAACATGAATAGATACTAACAACCTTTTGATTGAGTTTACTCATAACATTTAAGAGGTCAAAGCATGAACTATAAGACTTAAATGTCATATGTATCTCATGTTTGAGCAATAAAAGGCATACCTAGTGCACGAGGCTTTTGCCATTGTGGAGTCTGAGAAGATAATATGTGTAGTCTTACTCTTGCTTCATGGACTGTTTTCCGATTCAAACCCATGACCACTAAATCGCAATGTACTATCAACCAAATTTTCTCCGAAAATTTCTTCCTTTTCTGGAGTTCCACTAGTGCCTGCCTTTCCCTACCAGATTTTGGCACTCTATGTTCTACCAAGAGTGATTCCTAGCTTCAGGCTTGGCTTGACATGTTCTGTTTCATCTCCATCACTTGTAAACTCATGTATTTGATTTTCTCAAATCACTTATTTGGACCATTTTTTAATGCTACTACTTATTAATGTAGACCTATTCACTGCAGAATGACTCTTTCCATCAAATGTGAAAAAGAAAATACTTCCATCATAAGAGAGGATGGGGAAGGTCACAGATTAAAAGACTCGAAATTTTCAAGTGGGTTAATTTGACAGAAAGAGAACAAACATAATACTTAACCACTCGCCCTCACACTTTGGAGTATTAGAGGCCATGTTCCTTGGTTCTTTTCCTCGTGTATATATTTTTCTAAGTCTACGTCAATGGATCTCATTCTGCCCACACGTGAGAGAGTATTGGGAGTGATAGAAATATAGTCTCACATTGGTTTGTTCAAGTCCTTAGTGCATGCCTTTATATACTTGAGGAGCTCTCCTCACCTAATATTAGCTTAAGATTTTAGCCTTTTAGGTTGGAATATCTAGTAAGGAGAGCATTGCTAAGGACACAGTCCTTCAATTCTTCACACAAGACCCTTCTTTTCTTTTCTCTTCTTCTTAACTAATCCAACAAATGTGCCGATTATTGAAATACATATCTGAATGATCGATAAACATGTCTTATAGAAAAGACATCATTTTCGGCCATTTTTTTAGACAATCTTTGGTATTGCCTCTTCTTTTCCTATATATAGAGGAGGTTCACCCCATTTCTCTAATTGTTTTTTTCCAAGGTTCTTTCTCTATTCATGCTCTTGATATTTCCCAATTAAGCACAACTCTAAAATAATCGAAAAGGCACAATAAGTGAGTGCATGATCACTGGCGATGTCACGAGGTTGTTTATTCTTGAAGGCTGTTTCGCAAAACTATTAACATTCTGGAGCAACCGTTGTTCGTTTTCATGTTATTCTCTTGGCTAAATCTTTAACAGTGAACAGGATTGACACCTTAAAAAAAGCTTCCCCCATGAAAACTAGGTACAATGTGGTTAAGATCGATCTAAGGAAAGCCAAGTCAGATGCTTTAGCGAACACCTATACTTTCCAGCTGAAGCAAATAGGGAAGAAAAATAATCAATTATGAGAATAACCACAAACAATGATTAATTGTGAGGTGTTCGAAACCGCGGATTTTCTACTGTTTGTTTTGATGTAAAATGTAACAACAATAACAAAAAAGCCGTATCCCAACTTAATGGGGTCGGCTACATGTATCCAAGCAGGGACAAAGATGAGAAAAGGAAAAAGGTGATGGGGAGCAAAAGATAAAAACAGTAACGAAGTAGAACAGCTAGATAGGTTCTGCTGAATGGATCCTAACTCTCCAATCCACTCTATTCAAGGCCATTTATACTAGGGACCAGACCTAAAGTGAGCATATCTTTCTTTCACAACCTCTCTTATGGTCATTTTTGGCTTGCCCCTAATTCTTTTAGATCCCTCAATTTGGATCAAATCACTTCTCCGTACAAAGGTATCCGCCGGCCTCCTTTGAATATGACCATACCACCTCAAATGACTTTCTCAAAGTTTATCCTGGATTGGGGCAACTCCCAAATCTACTCTAATACGTTTATTCCTTACATTATCTTTCTTTGTTGTCTCGCACATCCATCTTAGCATCCTCATCTCTGTTACAGTTAGTATGTCTACCTATCACTTCTTAACTACCCAACATTCTGTCTCGTACATCATAGCTAGTTAAATGACTGTCTTATAGAATTTTCCTTTGAGCTTTATAGGAACATGTTGGTCACACAACTCTCGTCGCACCTCTCCATTTCATCCACTCCACTTTAATTTTATGTGCCACATCATCATCGATATCACATTTTGTTAAGTTTGTCTTGAATTCTTAATCCGTTTTGAAGATTGACCGGCTCTAACATATTGTGGTGGTGACTCGAATGGAAAGTTTTCTAAGATCTGTGATGGAAGCAGAGGGGTTCGACCGGATCGACCACGACCCGATGGGTCGACCCGAGACTTGGAGTATATAATGTATTGTTGTTTTGTTGAGCAAGTCATTGTATTTTGGGGTTTTTTCGAGCTAGGATTTCAGAGTGAGATTTCTTGCCCGCTACTTGGGTGTAATCTCTCTTCTACATAGTGAAACATCTTCTTCTTCACCCGAGGATGTAGCACACTACACTGGTGTGTGAACCTCGTTAATTCTCTGTGTCGTGCGGATCTTTTGTCTATTTATTTTCATATTTCTTGGTGTTTGATCTGACACCTTCTTTATTAATCATTGACTCTGAATATCTAAAACAATCACTTTGTGGTATCTCTTTCTCCTCAATAGTCACCACAACGTCTTCCCTCGTGGTATGACTAAAGTTATACATAACTTTTTTTTGATGCAAAATGCAAGAAAATATATTGAAAAAAATAAAAAATAAAAAGAAAATTATATGGAAATTTTGTTATATAAAATATCTTTTGCACAGAAGAATTTACAGTGAAACCAATAAAATCTATAAACGAAAATGATTGTGTTTCCAGTTTCCACGGGACCTTGGTAGCTCAGCCACTTAACATAGTGAGCAAAAAGAAATATAGAAGGGGGAAAGCCTTTAATATATATATATTTTTTTTGGTAAAAGTTTTCAATGCTACCTTGTATAGATTCCTTCATAACCTTTTCACGTAACAAACAGTGAGCCCTAAACCTTTCCCATTTTTAAAAATCATCTTTCATTATTTAAGAAACCTGAGAATAAAGAATAAGGTTACAAATTCCAAGTACACCAATAGAGGTGTCATTCGAACACTTCATTAGATTTAGTCCTAAAATTAAATTTGGAACCAATTAATGATGGTTTAGAGCATGTTCAGTAAATAAGATCTCTATTTCATTTTTCTTCTTTTTTTTTTTTTTTTTTTTGTATTCAATTTGTTTGGTAGCCAAGAGAAGAAAAGAAAAAAGAATCTAGAAAAGAAAGAAAAAGAAAAGAGAAAAAAATAAAAAAAGTATGTATGTTTGATTACCATTAGAAGGGGAAAATTTTATATTTTCTCATATTTTCCTGTGTTTTTAGATTTTTTTATTTTTTTTTATTTTTTTTTTATTTTTTTTGAGTAAAAGAAAACTTCATGCTTGGAAATTTTAAAATTCAAAAACTGAATTTTCTATTGGATCTGGACATGCCAAGCAAAAAACAGAAATTCTTAAACCAAGAAAAAAGTACAATTTTTACACTCTTTTTTCTGTTTTCTTTTCTTCTCTTGGCTACCAAACACAGCCTTGGAGGAAAACGAGAACGAAAGGAGTCAGGTAAATCTAGTTGACAGTGCACCTTATTATAGGAGAATAGCCCATTGCCCAGGTAATGAAATTGAGGATCCAATACCCATGGATCTTCAAATGAGGCCCGTAGATTTTTTATTTTTTATTTTTTATTTTTTTTTGGGGGGGGGGCGGGGGGGGGGTGGCTAGAGTGGTGACTGGTGAGTAGATGGCCGTAATTCATATCACAAATGACAACAATGGCTAGTAGCAATTTACTGAAAAGGTAAACTCTTGTTCAAGAGACCCACCCGAAAAGGGATTTATTAGCAAATTCTTCCATTTTCGTGCATGGTAGAGTGATATGAAATAATGTGGCTCAACATGAACGAAACAAAACAAATCTGATCCCTAACAACAGTTTCATTCACAACAGCTAACAAGAACACCATTGAATCATAATGTGTCAGATAATGAAAATAAAGCTTTTCGTATAGGCAGTGTCAACTTTCTGGCTCAAATCCAAACTCTACAAACATAACATATATGTATGTTTTCTATCTAACCCATAATTAAAATTAAGTAAAAGGAAAATGGAATAACCTGGTGGCCAATCAACTGACAAAATTAATCTGATCAATGCTCAAGATGGAATACATATTCCGTTAAACGCTGCAATTTACTATGATCTAATTTTTGTTCCGTCACAATCAGCTGTCTCTTCACAGTCAGCATTCGAGAACTGGGGTCGACATTCCATCCATGTTGAAGTGCATCTACACAAGACAATCACCCAAATGGCATCAGTCACAACAGGCCTCCTTCAGACTGCCATTAAATTTTGGGGTGGAATAGAAGGGAAGTGGAAGTAAAACTACCCTAAATTACATACATGCAAAAGCTTCCACAGCCCATCCCTCCCGTATTGGCACACTGTACAAAAGACTTGCTCTTCTATTGTCAGCCTAGAAACCAATTTTCAAAATATTGACTTATCCATCATTTTTCAAATGATTGTTCCAACAAACTGGCCACATTAACTTACAGCCAGATAGAGGAGGTTGTGGGTGACACATTCTGTGTACCAACTAAACTGCCACATGTCAAATAGAGACACATTCAACCAAGCTAGGCTGGATGAGCAAGCATACCCCTCCAATCATATAAACCCCAATGGCTGTAACAGTACCCAATCCATGTGCACCCCTCATAAATGAAGAGACCATAGTCATATTTCAGAAAAAATCTACCAAGTACCCCCATTTACATTCGCTTCAGAAAATATGAAACCTAAGCAGCAAAGCCCCCACACAACTCATGGGAATGATGTCTTAGTCATTAACACGGTGGCAGCATTCATATATAGTTTTACAAGTCATGGAAGCATTAATAGATGGCTGGGAGTTAACAAATGATGGGGACATACCGCTAAATCCTAATTGCCTCAAAAGAATAGTTGTCTAGGTGTCACCTAGGCAACAAGACACCCCTTGAGGTCCAAGGCGACCAGTCAACTTATGTACCCAGGTGCCCAAACCGAAAACCTGATGATCTTGCCCTCCAAATGTATGAAGTTCAAACAATCCCATTTTTAGCCTTTCATGTCTGTACAGACTTTCTTTTACCCTTCTTTATCTTCAATCTTTTGACCTTTGTAACCTACAGCATACAAATATTTACAATCGTGGCATAGAATACCAAGGAAATATGGCCTCCGGTGTAACATATGGCGCTTGCCTTGGGCACCTTGATATCACCTAGGCATCAAGGTTGCTTGCTACCGCCGTGGCTCGCCTTAGGGCCATGACAACTATGCTCAGAAGTAGGGTGCAATTTTACAAGGTATTTTGTTGTATGACTAACATTTTCCTATGCCAGAAAGATTCCCAATTTTTGTCTCCAGGGGATCAGCCTAGCAAAAATCTAAAGTGGCAGTTCTGACATATATTGGAGGGCTAAAACCCATTATAGGTTAATTACACATTAAATTGAGGGTAAAGAAGCTTACAATTAGTGGCATCTTCCTCGTTCATTCCCAGAAAGAGTGCTGTATCTCCAACAGTTATTGTTGAATACGCAGACAGCAGTAGCTCAAACATCCTCTTGGTATAGAGATCTGAAAAGGTTCAGGTTGTCCCAAAAGTAAAATTAATGAGACTGCAAACTTTTATCAAAGTAAATATAACATAAATTCATAAGCCATCAAGTGCATAGATAGGGGAACTCGTGTAGATAATAAATTTTGAGATCAAGATCTCTGCTAGTCAATAACCTAGAGGCTACACTAAGACATGAAAAACACAAATTCTACAAACTTCACGTGGAAAAATCAAGCAACAATAATCAGGTCCATATAGGGGTACACAAACACACACACAAATACGCCAAGAAAATCCCCACTAATCCATATATAGGGGTACACACACAATTCTAAGTTAATATGAGGAGGAGGGGGAGGGGGAGAAGCATTTTTCTCATCCAAAATTTGTTCAGTAAGTAAATTCTAAGTTAATATGAGATGAAAAATTTCCTTGAAATTGCACATTGTAAATATTAATCTTATTGATACACATGTTGTTGTGCATATCTGGCATCCGTCTAATTAATAGATCCTAAGCTGCTATGAGATGAGAAGTGCAACTGCTAATTCTGAAAGAAATAGTAAAGCAGGATAAAAATAAAATGTCTTTGGGAAAGATTGGTTGCAGATCCATATTTGACTACCAGGCAGCAGCTTCAAAAAATGATCTTTCTGTTCTTTCATATCCTGATTCTCCAATATCCATTTCACTCATTCTGCTGGCAGATACTCCGCGAGGATTTAAACTGTCAACTAATCCAAGTTGGCTCAATATACCTTACATTTGGCACTACTAGGCCCCTCCAAACTCTGGCTAAGGATTAGCCATTTATCCAGCTCTCTCCATGGGGTTAAAGGTCTCAAGTTAACTGTTGCCATTGCAAATCTTATCCTATAACCCTATTCTACTTTCCTTACAGGATTC
Source organism: Macadamia integrifolia (assembly GCF_013358625.1). Classification (NCBI taxonomy): domain Eukaryota; kingdom Viridiplantae; phylum Streptophyta; class Magnoliopsida; order Proteales; family Proteaceae; genus Macadamia; species Macadamia integrifolia. Next base: position 34,753,322 of record NC_056559.1, on the reverse strand, counting down.
AAATGTCCTCAGTAGTTTATAATTTCACTCATATTTTGTATATAATCTAATTTATTATAAAAGTCCAGGGATCAGATATGGTTAAATTCAAGATAGATGAAAACAAATAGGAAATGGAGGTTATAGAACTATCAAAACAAAAATGAAGTTTATAGAGGTGTAAGTTTCTATATCTCTGAATTGTCATTGACATAGTAACCATGGCACCATGGGGGTGGCTAGGTGCCTAGGCAAGGAATAGCAAACCCAAGATAGATGGAAACAAATAGGAAATGGAGGTTATAGAACTATCAAAACAAAATTGAGTTTATAGAGGTGTAAGTTTCTATATCTCTGAATTTCCATTGACAAAGTAGCCATGGCCCATGGCACCATGGCAGTGGCCAGGTGCCTAGGCAAGGAATAGCAAACCGAGGCAAGAGTCGCATTTGGACAAAAACATGCTCATTCCAGTTATGTATGCCAGTTCATAGGTATGTTTTCTTCATCTTCTTCCCTTCTTTCCCATTTACTACTTTTTACCCTTCCCCTTACCACCCCCCCCCCTTTTAACTGGATCTGCTTAGAGCACCTAGAGACACCTGTTGCCTTGGGCATCTCAGGCACCTTGTCATAAGGGCAACACCTGAATTATTGTATAACACAATCCCCCCACCCCCCAAAAAAAATCCTACATACCCTTCTCTTTCAATACTAATTGAATACATCACACCTTTCAACACAACACTTAAGATTTTCAGGCAAACCATTTAAATCCAAACAGAATCACATTTCACAATTTTGTGCTATGTCACATAGGGCTCTAAAGTGAGGCAGCTGGGGTAGTCTTACCAAAACCCAGCCAGCAATAGATGAGCTATGTAATTAAACAGGAGAAAGGACCCAATTGATCATAGCAGAGTTATTAGAATGGGGACCTCAGGTAGACGCCACGCAATTGCAGCTTGCCCATCGTACTCAAGCAGGAGGCACACCTTTTGTGCCTCACACTACTTCAGTATAGCTGCAACTTGTGTGCTTCTGCACCTTTTGTGCACTTTCATAGTTGAGAAGTTTTACTCAAGCAAATAAAGTATAAGTTTGTTCATTCAAATTTTCAGCCTTAGTAGGCTAGGTTTGGTTCAGCAAAAAAAAAAACATGGTCTGTGATTTTGCACCTTAATTAGGCTATAGAGTTTAGACACTGTTACCCAGCACTTAACGTGCTACAAAATTAGATTTGTTTTTTATGTCAGGTGAATAAGAAATTCATTAGCAAGAAGGGGAAAAAAGAATATACAGGGGCCCCCAAGGGCAAAACAAACAACAAACAACAAACCAAACTAAACAGCACAAGCAGCAGGGGCCCTCAAGGAGGGTGCTGAAGAAGGGATATGGCCAGACCCCAAGACACAACAACGAGCATGTTCCTTGGGGAATCCCTTACATAGGAGTGGGGGAGCATGACAAGTTTAGAACTAATATCAAAGAAGATGTTCTTCCAAATCTTATCAAAGGATCAAGAGTTGGGAGTCCATCTCCGAAGATTTTGTTCCATTAAAATGTGGTTGATGGAGGCACAAAAGGCAAGCTTGCCGGCGGTATCACGAAGTGTTTTTTACATCAGTTATTTACTTGTTAGAAATTAATTGCTACTTTTTGCACTTGTGTAATGTCATTATCATGCTATTACAAACATTATAAGATATTTCACAATATCTTTTCTATATTCTTCTATTGTACCTCCCTCTAATCAATTATGGGCCTCTCCTTGTACCACAAGCCATGGTACCTCACCTCAATCATCCTAGATAGAAATGGCTAAAAACAATGACAGGAATTACAACGATGCATAAAGTAAAACAATAATAACAATTATTGTTATAATATATGTACACCAATCATCAAGTATGGAATACAAGCCACAAGAAAGAACTAGATCTGTCAACACCTCAAAACTTCTATTTTGGTCATAGCTAATCTACAAGGCACCCACTAATATCAGCGCAAATTCAATGCAAACATCAGCGATCATCTTCAACAACCTCCTATCGCCCACTTTCCATTATCCCCAAACCATAGCATATGGCAGTAAATTCTGTAAAACACTTCCTTTTTCCCAAAATGTGCTCATCAGCATTAATTAAACAACTTATTCACATTCTCTGACCAAGTCATACTTACTCCATACAAACCAAGAAAGAACATGCATACTGTCAACTAAATGGCCATTCAAAAACAAATACACTGCTGATTCTCCATAACAAGAGCATGAGTACCATAAATTTGAAAGCTGCCACCTCTTGCATTGCAAATTGTCTAGTGTCGGAACCTTATCCAAAGCCAGAAAACCATGTGAAAGCAGCAACTCTAGAGAGAGCTTTAGTCTTCCACACTGTTAGCCTCCATCAATGTCCTCTCCTCATCAACATTTATTCTATTAGTTGGTAAAATATGAAGATACTGAAAAAGTAACCTTTTGTGTCATCCACCCGTATTCTTCTGTTCCCCACCCCCCCCCCAGGGGAAAAATCACTGCCATATAAATGGACCAGCATGATATATACTTCTTGTTTTCCCTTGTTAGGCCAATTCCTTCTGACTTTGGGAATCCAAATCACCTTTCAATATTGAATTTTAAACCACCATCTTGTCCACGGCTATTTTGTAAACCAGGGATGCCAGTCTATCAAAATTTGTTTTCATCTCCTACGCATCTTGAATTTATCCTCTCAAATTTTCATTTTCTCTCTCTATACCCTGTAGGAAATCTTTTGCAGGAAATTTTATCGTGCCTCATGATGTTCTTCCAACTCCCATTGAATTGACCAAGCAAACTGATCTTCCAACCATATCAATGAGAAAAGGGAAGGTCAAAAGGAGAGAAAAAAAAAAGAAGAAGAACCAAAGTAATCAAGAAGCTGATCTCCTTATAAATCCAGACCCCAGAAACAGCATATCAGCAGTTCAGATAGTGTAATTGACTGATCTAGGTCTCCAAACCAAAAAAGCAAACAATGTTGAACTAAACTCCACTTCTTCCTTAATAATATGCCTCTTAGAACACAAAACTCCAATGGCAAACAAATTAGAGACCTTGCCTGAGAAAGAAATAAATAATACTTACCTGAGAATGCACTAACAAGACCTAGCGCTTCGGGACTCCACTCAAACCCACGAATAGCTTCGTACACCCCAGAATAGTCCCGCGTCCAAAGCCGCTGACCTATCGTCCAAGCTGCAACCACCTCTGGCTTGCTCTCTTTAATGGCTGAAGGTATTGTTTTCCATAGAAATCGAGCACTGTTACTGCAAGACCAACCATCCATCCACCCATAAAAACATTAGCAACCAAACTTGTCGGGGGAGCAGAAGCTAAGGAAAAAAAAAAAAGGGTAAACCCTATTTTCTATATAATCAATCATCGAGAATTGAGATTACACGTCGTTTACGTAAAGGTGCCCCAATATATGAATCGCATAAGGCCATTCGTCCTGAAACGCAATGCCCTGTGCTGCAACCTGAACGATCAACAACAACACAATACCATGAGTCACACTCGAAGAATGTAAACTAGTAACAATAATTTGAAGTGTAATGCGAGGTTTGAAGAGCGAGAAACAAAAAACCCTAGAAAATTCAGAAGCTGATCAAACGTTCAGAACGGGAAAAACACTACAGTGAGTAATAAGCATTCGTCCGAAAAAGAGAAAGGGTTGAACCAGGGTAAAGAACGGAATAAAATCAAAAGAAGCTTGCCTGAAGCATAAGCTCGTCGCAGATATCTGCGATCTTCCCATACGATTTGGATTCGAGGGCTCCCCTGATAAGAGAGAAATCCATGGAGAGAGCTTTTTCTTCTTCCGCTGCTGTGGATTCTCAGAATAGTCTGCGATTCTCTTGTTATATTTAAAAAAAAAGGGAAAATTTGTGAACTTTTAAACTTCTTATGTGCAAGAGCTCTACGACGGAGTGTGACTCAGAGGCTGTGATAGCTGATAAAGAAAAGGGCGAATTGAGCAAGGATTCGCAGTATGTTCAACCGATTCGTATCGTCTCTGTCGGTTCTTATTGGGCCGATACGCGATCAAAATATCAGTTCTGTTTTTTTTATAGAAAAAACATCAGTTCCAAACCCATCTTGGCCCGCCATGAGCCCGAACAGGTCTGGCCTAAGATTTATGATTCTAAGATCAGGTTAGGGTTGAAAAACACTAATCTTGGGTCAACATTGGATCAGGTCTAGGTTGAGACCTAAGCCCAACCTGATTTGTCCCAGTCAGGCTTTAATTTAGATTTAGATAATATAATTTAGGATTATCATTCTATCATTTTATTTAGAATAATAAAATTTGGGTCATCAATTTGTATGTTTATGTGTCTTAAACATCTATTGTTTTTTTTAATAAATAGGACATAAAATGGTAAAAACAAGGTCAATCAAGGTGAGCCTAACCTTGACAAAATCCTGGTCCAATCAGGGTCAATTAAGGTCAAGTTGGGTTGACATGAGCCCAATAAGGTTGGGTTGGGATAGAATTTTAAGGAACTCGGCCATGTTTCACTTCTTCTCCATAGTGTATCAATTGACCTATATCGGTTGAGTATCGATATTCATCACAACCGGCATTAAAATGAATAGGGAACATATGACCAATCTGATATCAATACTTAAAACTGTGATATGACAGTCAAATGATTTCAATCAATCAAGAATCAACTTCTTAAATTTTCCAGATGGACAAAGGGAAAGGGAAAGGGAAAGGGAAAGGGAAAGGGAAAGGGGGTGGGTTTTGGGGGAAGGTAGTTTGAGTCTCCTGATGGTGTGGGCTTAGTGAATCATAACTTCACCAATTACACTAAGTCGTCATTGTTAAAAAAAAAAAAAAAAAAACTGTATATTATTTGGATTGAGTTTTGCTGCTCCACAGTGATGAGGCAATCTCTTGATCTATTAGATATGGAGGTTAGATGGGACTACGGAAAAAAATCGTCTGCAATTCTGATCTCGTACAATTCCGTGAAATACCACCTTCAGGGGGTGACACGTGTATTGATACCAATCCAATGGTCTAGATTTGATTTAAATGTCTTTTCATTGATTTAATGTTCTATTAGTTGTACTAGATCTAGGCCATTGTATTAGTATCAATACACATGTCACCGCCTGAAGGTGGTATTGCACGGAATTGTACGAGATCGAAATTGCAGACGATTTCAACCCTGGGACTACTTAGAATAGTATTAGATAATAAGGGACAAAATGAATAATGAGACTTCATTAGATTTGTTTCCACCCAATGTGAAAAATATTTTGGTCATATTATTTTTTAAGCTTCCAATGAAGAACAAAAGATCATTTCATGTGAACATGAGAGAGAGATAAAAGATTGTCAATGAGCCTGTCTTTTAAAACCCTTATCATCCTTAAATTCTCACTCAGCCTGGTCTAGCCCAACCCTAGGTCGGACTGAGAAATCTCAACCTAGACATAGTCTTGTCAAGCTCAATCCAACCATGGCCCGGCTCTAATTGATTTGATTGGATTGGCCTAGGCCAAGCTGGATCCGCAGATGCCCGGTTCACATCAGAAGAACATAAAATAAAACCTCCTTCTTCTTCTTCTTCTTCTCTCTCTCTCTCTCTCTCTCTCTCTCTCTCTCATAGCCCTTGCCCACTATCATTTTCAAAAGCAAGGAAGCATTGAACATAACAAACCAATCAAACAAAATAAACCCACCTTTTGTTTTTGGGAAAATTACATGATTACCCATTTATGGGTTTGCGTTTACAAAATTACCCACACCATCTTTACTTCAACAAATTTATACAAAAGGAGAATAGGTATTACAATTCTACCCAAAATAGCAACATTTGTACCCATGCCCCTCGTGTCCCTACAGGTTAGGCAAATACCTTCCTTCAATCAATTCTAAGATGTTCGATTTTCATTCTCACCAGTGTGAGCATAGTAGATAGGTCGGATAATGCTCATCTTCGTCGGAGCACCTAAATACAAAAACGGTGCCGAATGTCCCGTATTGGTACCTAATTTTATTGAATCGTCACAGTTCTATCCAAGCCATGTTCACATCGCCATGATTCCAGATACAAAGTATTTCAGACGTTCCATGGCTGCAGTTTAATCCATTCTCAATCATTATTCTTTCACTTTGTCGCCTCTGAGTCCGTCTCGAAAGAACCCATGGACCTCTTTGACTCGTTTTCTCAACCATCCCTTCCCTCAATTTTAGTCTTCCAATTTTTTTCCTCTCGTTGTAATCGGATTAAAATCAGAATTGATAAGGGAGTTTGGAAATTGAACTCTGCCTTTCATAGATGAAATACTCAAACAAAATCTTTGCAGACAATATCATCACAATCTCTTCCGATTTTCCCCCATTGTTTTGAACTATGTTTTAGGTATTGATTCCTTCCCTTTCCCTCCAACTTCCCTTAGGGTTTATCTGGTTTATTTGTTGATCGCATCTGGCTGCAGAAAGTAGAGTTCTCTTCAGTTTTGTTAGAATTTTAAATTACTATTTTGAGTTTGGCATTTTTTTTTTTCTCCGTTCTGAATTTGTAATGTATCTGGTGTGTTGGAGAATACATCTGAGGCCTAGCTATGGCTCATAAGGTTGATCACGAATACAATTGTCTATTTTAGATCGTCTTGATCGGAGATTATGGTGCTAGAAAAGTGAACCTTTTTTCTAGGTTTACTCGTAATGAGTTATGTTTGGAATCTAAATTGACCATCAAAGTTGAATCCGCGGCCAGGACTATGGAGATTCATTTTGATCTTTGTGATCCCATTTCTGCTCTATTTTGCTTCTCACCATGGTCTCGTTCATTGTTCATATGTGTCTGTTTTGTGGTGCCCGAAAATAAATTAGAAATGCATTTGTTGTCTTATCTCACAAGGAGTTTTCCTTTTTTCTTTCCAAGTGATGAGAGCTTAGCATACACAAGAGAGAAGTCACTCAAATGGTGTTTCTTTGTCCGCTATAATTCAGATGAGGTGTGATCAAAGGAGGTAAAGTGTAAACAGTTTCAACGACTTATAGGTTTTCTCCCTTTATTCTTCTAGTGACGACTTCGGGAGAATATTGGTCGTAATCATCCTCCTAGTTGTTTCCGCTGTCGTGTCTCACACCGGTGAAAACAAAAAATGGAACTTCTTAGAACCTATTGAAGGAAGGTATTTGCCTAACCTATAGAGATATGAAGGCATGGGTATGGCGGTGTTTTGAGTAGAATTGTCTCCTTTGTGTAAATTTGTTAAAGGAAAGATGACATGGGTAATTTCGTAAACACAAACTCATAAATGGGTAATTATGTAATTTTTCCTTTTTTTCGTTTTTTGGGTTAAAAACAGAAAACCCCTTCAATAGCAGAGATTCCAAACAACCCTAATAGCAAAGAAGAAGAGGGAGAAGGTGAAAGAGATTTAACGAAATCTCTAACCAGTACAATGGAGAAAAAAGATCCAGAGATCATCACAGAGAAGGGACTGATGAGGAATTGGTCAAGGTCCATGAGAGCTCAAGGCAAGACCATTGGTTTGGTACCTACAATGGGATACCTCCACCAAGGCCACATCTCCTTGATTAAAGAAGCTCGGAAACACACCGACCTGCTTGTGGTCTCAATCTATGTAAATCCAGGTCAATTTTCCCCAAACGAAGATCTCTCCACATACCCATCTGATTTTCAAGGCGATATTGACAAGCTGATGGCGTTGCCTGGTGGTGTCGATGTTGTATTTCACCCTTATGACCTTTATGATTACAGAAACAATGGCAGTGAATCTGGAGAGAATGATACAAGCAAAATATTTGATGCAAAAGATGAGGATGGAAGAGAAAAAGCGGTGGTGTCTTGCATTGAAGAGAGGCAATCCGGGCATGAGACATGGATAAGAGTTGAGAGGTTGGAGAAGGGACTTTGTGGGAAGAGCAGGCCTGTTTTCTTTAGAGGGGTTGCTACTGTTGTGGCTAAATTGTTCAACATAGTGGAGCCAGACGTTGCTGTCTTTGGCAAGAAGGATTATCAACAGTGGCGAATTATTTGTCGAATGGTGAGTTTGCTTTGCTTGCGGGGAAGTTAACTTACTATTGATTTCATAGGTTCTCTCTGGTATATAATGGGCACTAACATTTCTATGTATATGTCTGATGATTTATTTGTTGAACCGTTATTACTTTTTCATACTATTTTTATTTGTTTGGATCATCTTCTTAAGGTTGGAAAAGAAATTAGTTTGATTATAGGTTAATTCGATTCTAAACTTTTTTTCTTACTTTTTATGTTCTTATTTTCACTTTTGGGATTGGTGGTGAATTAGTAAGAGTTATTCAGAGAAAAGCATTCAAACAAGTGATGAATACCTCAGAAGTGTAAGGTCAGCTGACAAGCAGATTATGATCTAATCTGTCCAGGCCTTTGGTGATAAAAAGAGTAATCGCTCTTGATTGGTTTTTGAATAGATCATAAGAAATGTTTTGAGTTCTGTGATAGTTATGACAGAGCAATATCAATGCCCTTCAGCTGGTGAGTCAATTAGGGCAGTGTTCATGGTAAATTGATCATATGGGCAGATGGTGCTTTTCTATTATCTGTTATGAGTAATCTCAAGTACAAGCTCTGGCCTTTTGATGCTTCAATTCACCATATATCTTGAAAGGGCAATCCCAGGCTCCTCTGAGGTATATAGATATAAGGAGAATGTGAAAGTGATAACATTCAATTATCCTTGGTGTACTCAGGTTTTCCTTTGGCATATTGATAGCCAGTTTACTTTAAAGCTTATATTTTGGGATCTCAGAAATGATAAGGAATTAACCAGTATCTCGTGTGGGGAAAAAGAAAAAAAAAGCCTGTTTGAAAATTTTTATTTTCTTATTTGTGTGCATTTGAAGGTTGGGGTCCTCATTCAACTACATAAAAGCAAGGACCCAATTCTTTTATTGCACTGTTATTGAGTAATTGTTTGATTGGTTTTCTTTCAGGTTCGAGACCTTGATTTTCCTATAAATGTGATAGGTTCTGAAATAGTGCGTGAAGATGATGGTCTTGCAATGAGCTCCCGGAATGTGCATCTCTCAACTGAAGAGAGGGAAAAGGTTCACTTGATGTCACTTTTGATCTTCCATTTGGAAACTTGCACCTTGTATTTTCTCCTTGTTATTCCCGTAACAATGTGGACTACGTAAAACAGAAACAATATATATCCATTTATTCTTTGCGCAGGCCTTATCCATCAGCATGTCATTGTCAAGAGCTAAAATTGCTGCACAAAATGGGCAAGTTTCTTGCAGGGAGTTGCAGAACTCAGTCATTCAAGCAATACAAGAAGCTGGTGGTAAAGTTGATTATGCTGAGGTATAAAAATGAGATCTGAAAATAAATAGTCATGGTTTCACTTGCCAGAAAATTCGACTGGCTTAAATATTGACTAGAGCAATTAAACATGCATAGTAGATGTGAAGGGTAACATTTGTAAAGATCAATAAGCCTGCAAGTTATTGCGATTGTGGACTGCACATTCAGAATGGCGAGACAGAGAGAATTCAAATTTTAAGGAATAGAAGTCACTTATGGGCACCAAATTCAAACTTTTATCTCCATTGTGTGAATTTCATCTTCAACAAACTTGCATATTCATGGACTCACTGGGGGTTCACCAAAAGGTTTTGTGCCCAAAGCTGGCAATAGATACATGACATTGTCATGTAAAGAAATCGCCTCTTGCCTTTGGAGAATTGGAAACAATACTGCGATTCTTCTTGTCATTTTAGGTTTGGGAATTCTTTTAGGCTCACAGAATGCATAAAATAAGAGTTGATCGGACCTTAAGCACCTTGACAGAGTAACTTGAATGGCTTATATGATATCATCTGCAGAATGAACACAGAGACTTTTGCTTTCCTTCTATTTCTTTACCATATGAATAGCACCTACCTTGCTTTTCTACTGGTTTCCTGCTGTGACCAATTTTCTTAGATGGATCCATTGGGGCCCCCTTTTATTTTATTTTATCTTTATTATTTATTTGTTCGGTAGGAGGAGTCAATACTGATGTTTAGATTTGTTCGCTTGGCCTTTATATTTGGAAAGGGTGTTGAATTGTCGATTGACCTTTTTTTGTTCAATTATTATGAGGACTTGAATTCATTTAGTAGAATATATGAGTAACATCTGATAGCTGTTAAGCAAATTCTTGGATGTTCAATTTGGATAACTAACTTTAAATGTCCTATCCTTTAATATGTAAAAGAGGTCCTTAAGTTAATAAAGTCTTTGACCTACACATGAATCTTGCTATTTTCAGACATGGATCCCAAGTAGCTGATCCTTTTATCATATTTTGAGCTCATTTCTTTGGGTGCAGATTATAGGCCAGGAAAATCTGGAAGCAGTTGAAGAGATCAAAATCCCTGTTGTATTTTGTGTCGCAGCCTGGTTCGGAAAAGTTAGGCTGATTGACAACATGGAAATTGATATGAGAGTCATGTAAACACACAGGTACTGATGTAAGTGAACTCAAAAGCAAAGTCCAAAATTGGAGCTTTTGTTCATTCTGTTGTTTTCTGCACAAATTGCCAAATATAGATGAATCAACAAAACCTGCCATCTTTATAGGGAAAGTTTAGAATGATCTTGTTTCATTATCATTATTCTTTGATTGGAGGAATAATTTTTATCACCTTATTTGTATTGCTTGAGAAACTAATGAGGATGCTTCCCACTGCCTCTGTTTGAAACTTTAAAGGACACATGATATGCTAACACTTCCTACTATATTTTAGTTGATTTCTTTCTTGGCAACCAATCTATACTTCCACTGCCATAACTGAAGTCATTTGAAAGTAGATCATCCATAAGTAGTTAAATTCCCTACCTTTGCTTCTGCGACTGGATGGAGATAAAGCATGCTTCTGAAAACAAGACACATTAGCTCTTAATACATAGTCAGTGGCTTATTATAAGCTCGGACATATTGGGGAAATAGCCCTCAATGTCTAGTCTCCATGGAGAAAAGATGAACACTCTTTATACCTGTCAATTGTAATGCTTTTTGCGAAAATTCTCAAACTATTTCTAAGTTAGATTCAGAAGTCTAATTTTGTGAGAATTTATCTTTTTGGATTTGTGGAGGTGGCATTTGGGGGGTGGGGGGTGCCCTTCTATAGAGATTTTGTGTTCCATGTTTTAATGAAAAGGTTCACCTTTAATTTGTAGCTACTTGGGATAAAAGGATGACTGGTTTGGAAGCCATGGTTGGGCCGTAATTATTCAGAAGGTAATCTGCTGTCTGATCATCTGGAATTGGAGATCTTGTACCTTGTAACTGGTGGTATAATTCTGTTACTCTATTTCCAACTAGAAAGCTTTCTGTTTTTCCAGATAGAAATGGATTTTCCTAGAAACTGGTGCAGATGCTTGTCGTTTTGGTGGAGAAATCTTTGGTGGTACCATTCACTGACCAATATGGTAATTAAAAAAAAATTGAAGACTAGAAAGGAAACAAATGGTTGGGCATGAAATGTCTGGTTTGTCAGAAATTGTTTTTAATTCCTTAGTGTCCTTGCCCTATTTATTGAATGACTAGTTCCAAACATGTGATCTATGTTAAGAAGTCTAATTCTTTATTCTGCAATATTTTCCCTTGTAGGTTTGTGGTGATACCTTTTTTATTTTGTCATAATCTTTAACCACGTAATGCGTATTTCGTTTGACAATTTTGATCCATAGAGATGCTTAATGCTATATGAAAACCTTAACATTCTTATACTGTAGTGTCATTTTACCACCTTTCTTATTAACAGCATCCATTTGTATTATAACAAATTCCCAAATACCTTGAATGTCAGATATGGGGAGTTTATATCAATTAAATTCTTCTTGTAAGTTGGAATAATTTCTGCTTCTTAAATACTAGGAACAGATTTTTCTGATTTAGAACTCATGAAGACCTGAAAATCCATATCCATTTTCATTAGCATTTAAATCATAACTCAAAGATGTGAACTTCACTAGTATAACTTCGATTTTTTTTGTTTTTTCCAGAAGTCGACTTCGGTTGTTCTTGATAATGTGGTTGGTGGTGGAGTAGCAAAGACCAAAACCAAAACCAAAACCAGGAGAAGGTCGCCAGGGAATGTGAAGACCCTCACAGTAACTACTTATTCTTGATAATGTGGTTGGTGGTGGAGTAGCAAAGACCAAAACCAAAACAGGTCGCCAGGGAAAGTGAAGACCCTCACAGTAACTACTTATTTGAATGTTGGGTAGACAAGCCCAAGTGATTAATACCCGGGCTTTATATTAATGAACTTTGATTTTTAGAGAAACGACTTGAGATTCAAGGAACATTGGTGGGATGGAACAAGTGTACCAATGATCAATAGTTTTTTCAAATACTCCTCCAATTGCCAATAAATTAATCTTTGAAATATATTAATCTTCTTGCTTAATTTGGTGCTTTTATTTATAGATGAACAGGTTATGTGGTGCTTGTCTATGTTCCTTATTTGATGTCCAGATTTCATTCTGTATTTCTGTGTCAAAATTTCATTTTATAAAGAAACTCAAATGTTGAAATATAGTTTTTTTTTTTTTATCTGACTCGTTTCAAAAAAATAAAAAAACAAATCGTAGATACCAAATGAAATATTTCATTTTCTTGTTCATGTAAAACTAAAAAAAAACCAGAAACATTATTTTAGATGACTATCAAACACAACCATAGATTCAGCATCAAGTACATGCACAAACACAACCATAGATTCTGCATCAAGTACATGCACAAATAGGTTGAATGATATTCCAAAAATTCTTGGGAATGTATTTACTTACATCCATGGTTTTGAAAATAGAGGCTTGAATTCTCTATTTGAGTAGAGGTCATGACTTCATCAATTATGTACTGTGTGAGAATGGTTTTCGAGATCGCCACTGTTGTATCAAGCTACCTCCCAATTAACCAAGATGGAATATTTATTTATCTTTTTCCCTTGTTTATCTCTCTCCCCCATCTAATCTCTTACTTTCTCGCCATTTTAATTCATCTTATCAAATATCGCAAGAGGGAAATCGGCCATGCAGCATTATCAATTGAAATCGGCATTTACCGATTCGATTCTGTTTCCGACTCCTTACTTGAAATTTAGCTCTTAGGTTGCGTTCGATTCGTTCTAAAACAACGTTTTTTCAGAACAGAAAGTATAAAACAACGACCAAAAAAAATATAGTTCCTGGTTTCGTTCGAAAAAAAAAACCAATATTTTAACATAGAAATTGAAAATTCCCCTTTTTGAGACGAAATATAACTCTGGCCGGAACTAATCACCGAGGAAACTCAATCCCATTGAGACCATAGAGTTCCGCCGCCAACTGCTTTTCTGCTTTTAGATAGCAGAGATCGGATCGACCTCCAAATCCATCAACAGCTACTCTTTCTAAATTTAAACCCTAACTAAGAAAAGAAAACTCAGCGATATCCTTCCAGAAAGCTGCATCACACAGTCGATTGGAGCTTACAAAAACGATAACAGGAAAAAAAAAACAAGAAAAAAGAGATTCGGATTGAAGAGTAGTTCGTCAGAAATCTCGTGTGGAAAGCAATGCTCATCGCATCCATGGATGGCTGCTCTTGCACAATCTGTTCATCATTCTACTTATCTAAAGAAATCAAAGAAGAAAAACAGACGGAAACGAACAAATAGACAGACGATGTAACCTAAAAACGGAAAACGGAAAACCCTATTTTTCCCTCATCCTGAACCTTTGAAGGAGAAGAAGACATTTCTGATGATGTTAGGGAAGAGAAGCGTTTATATAGACAGATGAGGTATTGCCCTAAAGGCTCCGTATTATTCCTTTTAGTTTGAGTACCTACATGTTGATCTTAACCGTTCAATTAGAATCAAAGATGCGAGGCTAGGGTTGCGTAGAGGTGGGCGGGGTGAGGAAAAGGGGTGAGCCGGTGAAAAACAACAGGTGAGGCATGGGAAGAGTTGCAGCCTTGCAGGGACCTAGATCCTCTCTGGCCGGCCCGTTCGCCTAGCAACTGACAGTTGGGAGGCACTTGAGATGTGGGTCAGGTTTTTTCAATCTCCAGATACCCATTGGACACACTAGCACATTGGAGGGATCTTAATCCAATTGTAGGAGGGGCTATGGGAGGATGTGGGGTGGGTGTTGCACAAAGGGATTGGGTAGGGAGGACGAGGATGGGACAAGGGTGGGGATGGTGAAATACCAATGAAAAATGAAAGGTCGAACTTCGTTTGTAAGAGAGGTTAGAAAAGAAGTTCAAGCTAGGGACTTTAAGTAAATATAAGATGAGTATGAGAAAATATAGTAATTATCCTATAAGACTATTATCGCATTCTATAGTTGTAATTCCACTTTTTATGTTTTGTTTTATTCCATCGGAAATAAAAAATCAATTTTATGCTATAAACACCTAATGAGGCAAGATGTGACCACCTCTTCGGCGCTGGCCTCCATGGGCCGAGCTCTCACCTCGACCTAATTTATGTCGAGCTCCCGCCTCGGCCTGCCCTTGGCCGAGCCCATGCCTTAGCTTGCCTTTGGCCAAGCCCTTGCCTCGCCTACTTTGGGCTGAGCCCCCGCCTCGGCCTGCTTTCTGTCAAGCTTTTTAGATGTTCTTGGCTAAGCCGATACCTTGGCCCCATTACAATACTCATTCAAGGGAACGTGGGAATTCGGTCCCCATATCCAGACACCACAACTCTTGATGCTCGCAAATAGGAGTCATGTCACCCCCCCCAAAACTCGGAACAACCTTCGTTCCTAAAGCCCATGGCACCCACGAAAGTGAGGAGTATTCCTCGAGATCTTCTCCAGAATCAAGAATATTCATAGGAATTTAAGGAGTCATGGCCCTGATGGACTCTAGTGACAAGGGGGTCACGCAACAGGCAACCAAGCCTGCGCGTCTATAAATACAAAAGGAAATAGGTAACAGGAGTCCTTTTTTGCTGATTAAGACTAGCACTAATAAAAAATTACCTGTTGCCATTCTGACTTGAGCATCGAATGGTTTTTACACCGGCTAAACCTGATGCCTTGCTCACCTCTTCTCTTCCAGGTCCCATTGCACCACCAAAGTAGACTCACACTTCAGTTGGTCAGAATTTACCGCATCAACACCTATGACCTCCTCCTCTATGCCCTGCGGTAAATCACCAAAACCGTTCATCTCATAAGATTTTCATGATGATGGTTTATAAATTTTTTTGCCAATTGATCTTTGAATAAGTTGTACACTTTAAGGATTAACCACTTATCAACTTTCAGGCACAAATTTAATCAAATTAGGCCCATGTATCATTGCATTTCTGAGCAGACCAATGTGTCCATGCACCCACTTGTAATACTTTTAAGGATTAACCACTTATCAACTTTTAGGCACAAATTTAATCAAATTAGGCCCATGTATCATTGCATTCTGAGCAGACCAATATGTCTATGTACCGACTTGTAATTCCTTTATTTCAAAAGCTATGCACCGTTTGATAATGTTCCGTTTCTGCATTTTCTTGTTCCCAGAAATGGAAAAATAGTCTACAAAGTATTTAATAAAGTTGTTCAATTTCACCAGTTTCTAGAAACATAAATCAAAATGTATGCCTATTTACAATTCTAGAAACGACTCTGACGAAACAAGTAGAACTTGTTTGTCGTTTCTAAAAACGAATTTAATTGGAAAAAAACGTTGTTGTGCCTGATAAATCGCTCAAGTTTCAACTATGTAAACCTAAAAATAGGCAACCAAACCCTCTTTCCCTTTTGGGCATCTAATGATACTATTGGGATTTTTAGTGGACTTATGTTTATAAAAAACGTTGCAAGAAACAGGTTTATCAAACACCAAAAATCCGTTTTTATTTCTGAAAATGTGAAAAGTCGTTTTTGTTGTTTTTAGACACAGAAACAACAGAAACATTATCAAACAATGCCTTAGTTTAAAATTGAAACTCTACATTTAGGCAAGGAACCTTAGGATTTACTTTAAAAAAACTGGATTTTATTTGATGTGCCACATGACAGATATTTGGATCAACCCTACAAATTTATCATGATAAAATATCATAGCTATATATGACATGAATATGGAATTACAGGGTTATGTGCTCATACACATAGAGAAACATGCCATGAGGCATCCATACATATATGTATAACCCACATATTATTAGTAAGGGCCCGTTTGATAACGTTTCTGCCGTTTCTGTTTCAAGAAACGGCAGAAACATAAATTTCCGTTTCTAGAAATAGAAACGGAATTGAAGGTGTTTGATAAGTCATGTTTTTAGAAATCGATAGTAACCAATGAAAGAATGGTCACAAGTCGTTTCTAGAAACAGCGAAACAAGTTCAACTTGTTTCGCCTGGGTCGCTTCTTGAAGCATAAATAAGTAAAAATTTCTATTTCTATTTCTGAAAATAAGTGAAACGAAACAGTTTTATCAAACGCTTTTTACTCCGTTTCTGCTGTTTCTGGAAACAGAAACAGCAGAAACGCGTTTCTTGAAACGTTATCAAACGGACCCTAAAATTATTCTCAATAGGATAATCGATGCACTGTGGTCTAGACATGCTTCTCATCATCACCACGATGGCACTTGGGTCCCTCATTATAGAGCTTTCCATCTTGCTTCTTACCATCATCCCCACCATGATCATGTCCATATCCAGAACCATGTTCATCATCATCATCATCGTTGACACCCTTGTAAGCACATGATCATGGTCACGATCATCCTGATTATCATGCTTACCATGATCGCCCTTTCCATCACCATCTCCCTGACCACATTCATAACCTCCACAGCCACCGTCGTCACCGTTAAGTCCACCGGCCGGAGAGTACCCATTCTGACCTTCATAAGTGAGTTGTTGTGGTTGGTTCTCGTCTTTTGGGCCTAGAATTTTGCGTGGAACGGCACCTTTAGGGTGCCCAAGAGCGGAGCCCTCGCCTGCAGCGTAGCAAGAAGCAAAGGCCACAGCAGAAGCAATGAAGAAGAAGGCTACACGGTTGCTCATGTCGCTCTCTCTCTCTCTCTCTCTCTCTCTCTCTCTCTCTATTTGTGATAAGCAAGTGGTAAGAGACAAAGGTTTATACAGAGTTGCATAGGCTTAGGGGTGTCAAATTCCGGCCTAAAATGGTCAGACCGATCAGAAAACCCAATCGAACCGAATTCCTATCGGTTGGCTCCGGTTTAGACTTTTAGAAAATCGGTAGAAACAAAAACTGAACCGGGTCAACCAAATCTGAAAAAATGATTTTCATTAGTTTTTTATGTAAATATAAATGAACCAGTAACAATCAGATCAGAGCCTGTTAAACCATTAGGCAGTGTTCGGTGACCAAGAGAAGAAAAGAAAAAAAAAAGAATCTAGAAAAGAGAAGAAAAGAAATGAAATTGTAAGAAAATTAATAAATAAAATAAAAAAAAATGTATGCTCGGCTATCATCGAAAGAAAAGAAAAGAAAAGAAATTTTTTTATATTTTCTTGTATTTTGGGTAAGATTTTTTCTTCTTTTTTTTTTCAGCAGAAGAAAACTTCATCATTTCCAAGATAAATTTTGAAATTAGAAAAAAAATATTCTCTTATTTTAGGACATGCAAGCACAACGAGCATTTTTTAATCCAAGAAAAAAGTACATTTTTCTTTATTGACTACTGAACACAACCTCGATGCGATAAAGTAGATTTCAGATTAATAGTTTGTTTGGTCCAATATAAACCCAAAATAGGTTCAATCCGATCAATTGACACCCCTACATGGACTCATGCATACCTCAAATCATTTTAACATCTTTGTCCAATAAGGATGGATTCTTCCAATAAAGTAGATTTTAGGCTTGGTTTGGTAGATAAACACGCCAAACTTACCAATTGTTACTCAAGCCCAAAAAGCAAATTATGGATGATTTTTTTTTTTTTTTGGTAAGGAATTATGGATGCTTAAGAGAGCCTATTTTGCTTGGAAGCTTGTATGAGAAGGATATGGCCATTTAAATGTGCCATTGTTGTTTAACTAGCTCTAGTAAATTGTCTAACCTTGCATTGAAAGGCATGAATAGTTCAGGATAAGGGCCATTACATTAAAGTATATATCATTGGTTGCCTGATTAAACCAGTTGGTCTGGAATGAGACATTGATGGAGTCTAATTCAGCATTTGTCAATTGCTTTAAGCAAAATCAAGTGAGCGCTCCTGAAACATTGCTAGCTCCTCCGATCAATTTCAGTTCTAGCCTATTCTTCAGCAACCAGATCGACCTTAGAAGGAAACCCCAGAGAGAGAGAGAGAGAGAGAGAGAGAGTCATAAGTATGTACCAACAAGCTTGAAAATGAGATAAATCTATGTTGAGATGTTGGATGTTTCAAAGGAATAGTCTCACGTGGGTTATCCAGAGGTTGATTCCTTCAGTTAATTCATGTTTGGATCTACTCACATTAATGCCAAGATTGATTCCCTTCATGCAATGCAAACCTTAAGAACAATTCATTCCTAGCTACCTAGGGAGATCAAATCTATTAGGAAAACATTATATATTTACATATTGTCAGAAAACTAGAGTGGATCAAGCCCTCATACAAGAACCATTCTCGTATAGAATTGATCCACACAAATGGAATCCACCCAAAGAAAAACCCTACCTTGTGATGAATTCCATCTATGTGGATCGATCAGATCATACTATAACCTAATCCACATTATTGGAAAACTAGGGTTTTTTTTTTTTTCTCAACTTGCCCTTTTCTAAACCTAGTGAGCTACTTTTTTCTTCTTTTTATTTATTTATTTATTTATTTTATAACTTCCTTCTTCAACTTCTCCAAGTGAAGAGGGACTGAGGTTATGTTTGCTACATAGGTGAGGGAAAGAAAAGGTTGAATATTGAAGATAACAATAAAAAATGGTGAGTTTAGATGTAGACCAAACTTATAGTCTATGGTCCAATAGAGAAAACCAAATATGGTGAGTTTCACACGACTCGAGCAGAAACACCAAGTTAGTAAAAACTCGGATTGACTTAGACTTGGTCTGATCATTTCTAACACCTAGACGAGACTTCTTGAACAATTCAATTTTCACTTGTGCCAAAGAGCATATAGAACTTCCTCAAATCTTTAACTTTTGACTCAATCGATCCTTTAAATTTTGTTATTGCGCTTACTTTCATGTATGAAAAAAAAATATTTTGAAATGAACCAAAAAATGAATCAAATTGAATTCTTATCGATTTGGTTTCTGTTCGGGCTTTGATAAATTAGTACAAATCAAAACTAAGACGGATTGATCGAAATTGGAAACAAATTGAACCCAAAAAAAAAAGTTGATAAAAATTAGGGGAAATAACTATTAAAACCATTTCTAATCGAAACTGAACCGATAACAGACAGAGTTCATTTAGCCAACCCAACAAAATACCTTTCCGAACTCTTATCATTCTTTTACTTTTATCAAACCGATAAAAATCAAAACTGAAATGAATCGAAAAGAAAAATGAACCAAACCAAAAAATGAAGTGAACCTGAGAGAAAAAATAAAATAAAGGGAAAATTCCCCCCCCCCTCCTGTAGTTTACTGAAATTACAAGTGGATACAAGAGTTTGAACAAATTACATCCCTCTCCCTAATTTTTTTTTTTTGTAGGTATATGAAAATTTGAAACCAAACCGATGACACCCAGATGACAGATTACTAAGAACTTGTCAAGTTCACTCTATAAAAGGCTGAACTGAATTACTAAACCTGACCTAAACCAACAAAATCAAACTTCAGCTTGATGGTTTGGTTTCAGTACGACCCAATAGCAATCCAATTGAAATCAGACCGAACCGATGGATTGACATCCCTACCAGACTCATAATTATTCTTAAACCAACTTACACCTTTATCCAATTAGGCTATAAAGATGGATTATTCCATGGAACTTGTGATTTGGGTTTCTTATCATTATGCATGAAAGAAGATCCAAAAATGTCTGAGTCTGGGTTTTGAGGCTTGTTTTGATAGATAAACAAGGCAAACTTACCAACTGTTTGTTAAATGTGCCATTGCTATTTAACTAGCTATGGTAAATGGTCTAATCTTGCATGGAAAGGCATAAATAGTTTAGGATCAATGCATTACATTGAACTATTTGTCATTGCTTGCCTGATTAATGAGTTGGTTTTGGTGAAAACAGAAACAAGTTGACCTGGAATGAGACACTGATAATGAAGAATAATTTTAACGCATTGGAAACTACTTTGATCAAATTCAGTTGTAGCCTATGCTTCAACAACTGGATAGAACTTAGAAGGAATCATGAGGGATAGTTAGAGAGAGCTATAATCATAATCATGTATCAAAAAGCTTGAAAATGAGATATATGTTGAGATGTTATAAATGTATAATCCCACATTGTTTATCTAGAGGTTGATTCCATTCATCTAATGCCTGTTTGGAGCTACTCACACTTATGCCGAGTTGATTTCCTTCATGCAGTGCATAGCTTAAGATCAATTCACTCCTAACTACCAATTTGGGAGACATTAGATATTTAAACATGGTTGGGAAACCTTTTTTTTTTTTTTAAACCTATGTCGACCTTTTCAAAACCTGGTGAATCAGGCAAGTCAAACCTCTAATTAGAGAAAGTCATGTTTTTTTCTTATTAAAACTACTTAATATCGTCCTTCTTCTCCTTCTCCAAGTGAGGAGGGATTAAGGTTATGTTTGCTTCATAGGCGATAAGAAAAAAAAAAATTATAATATTGAAGACAAAAAACATAAATTTTAGGGTTTGTTTGGTTGTAGACCAAACTTACAGTTTATGAAAGTATGTGGTATTATAAAAGATAATAATAATAAAAACTTGGATTGACTTGGACCTGATCTAGTCAGTTCTTACACCTAGGAGAGTCTTCTTGGTTTCTAGCTAGATTTCATGTTTTTCTTTTCCTCGACTCAGGTGAATCGCTCAAGTCAAAACCTAGTTTTCCAACTATGCAATTGAATTCATGGCACTTGGACCTTGAGCTTAATAAAGACCCTTTTTGCAGTAGTAATAAAGGAAAAAAGAACGCTACCTAGTATTCTCATACACACTCTCATGGATGCCTATGCACATTGTCCCATTGGTTGGGCCATTAATGCAAGCTACAACCTACCAGACAAAGATCCTTAGCCCGTAAGAACAAATAGAAGAAAAGTTTTAGCTTAATACAAGCAAGCATCGAAGGGCATAGTTTAAAATTATGAATTTGCTATAGATTAGTACCATTAACTATTTTGACTTATGTTACATGCTCATATCAAGTTAAATTTGATTAGTTGTAAGGGTATAGAATCATCAATCACAAGGATCCACTCATGTTAGTTGTTGTGGTATCAAAGACACTAATGACAAATCACTAAATTTCACAATTTTTTTTTTTTTTGATAGAAACACAATAATTATCATAATGTAAAAGACAAACATGTATTTATACATTTTTTTCTTTCTTTCTGATTTTAATATTAAACACGTTAATAAACAACACACTTGAATTTGGCGTTATGTATAGTACTTAGTATGTGCATATTTTCACAGTTTGGTTCCACTTCCATGTGTCTAGATGTGTGCAACATTATCAGGTAGCTTTCTTTTTCCCATTCATTATTTAAGAGAAAAATTATAGGGGCCTATTTATGTTTAGTGAAATATAATAATTGCACACCCCCCTCTCAAAAAATATATATATATATATATATATATTCACTAGTTATCACATAGTATGATAGTGATGAAAATTATAAAAGATGTCATTTGTTTTTAAATTTAAGAGAAAGTTTTCTTTCACAAGTGGGACATCCAATGGTAGTATAGGATAAATGAAATTTGGAATCTGATTCACATCCATTCAGGGGTATTCGTATCTAGTCAAAAGGCAACTGAATATGAATTTGGATCATCCAAAACATAATCTATTCAATTTGAATAGATATTAACAGATAAATAACTAATTGAAGATTCGACAGGTCCTAGAGAATGAGAAAAAGAGCCAAGACAATTGAGAGACATGGATTGAGAGTGAATCGTATCCATCGAATGGAGAAAGGTCCGGTTTACATATGGCCTAAGCAAGTGTGCTCTCATGTGTCCATCTCCCCCCTCCACATATAAAAAGACATCTATGCCCCTTTGCCGGTAGGAGGAAAGAGATAGATATAGGTAGGCATTGGTATAGGTCTCTCTCCCAAAGAGAGAATCACTTACCTTAAAGTATGGAAGAAAGAACGCTAGCTACCCACTGGCACAACTACATGCCTAGAGACGGCAGGTGTGGAAAAGACTGTGCTTATCCGCACTGAATATGCTCCCATGCATCTTCCCGTTGGCCCATTGTGCTGGCATGTTCCTGTGCCGGCAGAGTTGCATTCTCTTGCCCTTAAAATATCTATGGGTCAGACCACTGTTAGTTAAAATGCGTTTTAAACGCGGTTGCTTTTTTTTGCCGTTTAAAATGTGTTTTCCCGTATGCTATTATACAATACGAAAAAAAAGGAAACGGCAAAAGATTCTGTTTTAAATGAGTTTTAAACGCATATCCATTTTTTAAGGGTAAAATATGAATTTTATTATAATTAATTAATTTATTAAAAAAAAAACCTATTAGTAAAAGTGAAGAGTAAAGACAATATGGTACTTGGTTTTTTGTTTTTAACTTCCATACTATCTATAGGAAAAAAATCTCGTCTTCTTATAGCCCATTGAATAAGGAGAAGTTAAAGCTGGCAATATCTCATTTTCTTGTAGCCCATTGGGCTATTTTATCTTGGAACTCCCTGAGCTTTTGGAACATTAGATGCATGTATCCAGGTAATAATCTCTCAAATTGCATGAGTATACTATCATTTTTATGGTTTCGTTTTTTTGAAAACTACACGTTTAATACTCATACCATTCGTTTTCGTCAATTTACCGTTCTCTTTTTTTTTTACTTTTTTTGACCGTACCGTTCATTTTTTTATCTGTTTAAAACTCGTACCGTACGTTTCTGTTTTTTGCCGTTCCCATTTTAACTAACAGTGGGTCAGACCAGTGGTCAACCATGATCCAACCGACCCACCCAATTGCATAAACCATGGGGGGCAAAATGGGGAGAAAGAGAAGGATTAGAGGCTTCTTGGCTGTATAAAACCTCGACTAGGGTTTTGAACAGAGGTCGCCGCAGGAGGGCTTACCCCATTTGTTCTGAGGTGAGTCTCTCTCGCTCTCTTTCGATCCTTCTGAGTATCCAGCCGATATACTTCGGTACTCCTTGTTTGTTTGAAGTTATCATCTCCTTCTGGTGTTTCCATTTTCTAGCTTCGTTTTTATTGATCTGCATCTGCCTATCTACCGATTCTGAGACTTCTGATTATTGAAGACTAGGATTAAGGATTTGATTATTGCGTTTACTGTACTTGTGCATGTTAGTCTGAGTAGCTACTCGCTTCGTTTCAATTCCTCAAAAGGATAATTCCTCTCGCTGAACATTTTTTTTTATACACATGATTTGCATTATTGTTGAACATCTAATCTGTTTTTTTTCCTCCAACCCAAATTTTAAATACTCTGGAGCATAACTATATCTCTGGTCGAGCTCTCATCTTTGCTTTGTTATAATTGCATTTGTTTGGATCTCCATTTATCTATAATGGGTACCCACCGATTAGGATTTAGTTCGCTAACCAAATTTATTTGTCGATTTTTTTTTTTTCATTCTTTTAATTGTGGTGGCGATAGAAAGGCTTAATCGTTCTAAATGTTGATTCATCTTTTTATGTAGTTTGCCTCTCAATGCTAGTCTTCTATTCCTTTCTGAAAAGCTTGTGTTGTGTTTAGTTGAATATTGCTTCTCAGTACCGTGAGTTTTATATTTTTTAATTTGTTCCAGGGTGACGGAGCAGGATGTCTCACAGGAAGTTTGAGCACCCTAGGCATGGTTCCCTTGGGTTTCTCCCGAGGAAGCGGGCTTCTCGTCATAGAGGAAAAGGTATTTTTTATTGGTATTATTTTGCAGCTTAAGTGAATATCTCATGTCACAAAATCTGGCAATCTAACATCTAAAACTTCCAGTAACTGCCCTTTCGATATTTTGTCTTGTGATTGTTTATTGTATCACATTTCTCAGTTCTGGACACTCTAGGATTTTGGTTTCCAAAAGGCATAAAAGATGGAAAAGAATAGTAGTCCTTTGTATCAGTCAGTCGATGAATAGTGGACAACAATGAATAGTGGAATAGAATAGTCCCAGTAGTAGTGGAATAGTCCGATTGCCTAGCCCTCAAATGAGAGGAATTTAAATGGTTATAGATGGAAAGCAATCAACGCCCAACACTAGGATATATACACACACACACACACACACACATACATATGTGTGTGTTTGTGTTTGTGTGTTTGAATTTCATATTGGTTTGCGTGATGTTAGAATTTCATGCATGCAACTAAAATCGCCAAACTTCATCTTATAATTTACAGCATGCTATTGTTTGCAATTTTTTCCCCCACTGGTTTTACCAATAGAAGCTGACATTAAAAAAGCCTCATAGAGTTAACGTAATTTAAATTTTTTTATTTGGCCGTGGTAACATACCATGTAATGGATTTTCTTTCTTTGAAGTAATTTTTCCCCCTAAAGTAAACCTTCCATTGTTACTGTAATGTCCTTTGCCACATGCCCTTGAGGCATCAGGATTCTGTACTGTAACAAAGTCAATCTGGGAGAAATAGAATATCAATTTGCAATCATGCATTTACCAACTCCTACTTATCCAAGTTATGGTTGTCACTGTATCGGTTTCTGCTTATTATTTGCTTTTCCCTATGCAATTATGTTTTCACTTCTCTTGTATGTCTATTCGTGTAGGAGGGTCACATATTCTGTTCAATTTTTTTCTTCTTCCAACAGTTGGGAGAAGCTTATCCATCTTCTAGTCTAATCGGGTCATGTGATATCTCATGATTTTTATCCTATTTTTTTTTTCAAGGGTATTATATTATGAGATCTGCATATGCCTTATACATTCTAATATCTTTATTCTGTGTCGTGGACTTCTGCAGTGAAGGCTTTCCCCAAAGATGACCCAAACAAGCCTTGCAAGCTTACTGCTTTCTTGGGTTATAAGGCTGGGATGACGCACATTGTCAGAGAGGTTGAAAAACCTGGGTCAAGTAAGAAACTATTTTATGAATTTCTTCCTCCTGTTTCCTTTGGAGATTTTCCTTTTATTTTTTCCCCGTGGTATAAACCTGTATGTGCTATTTTGCTTATTATTTCTTTCATTTTTACCTAGTTGCTTTGATGAATGTTATTATTGGTAGTATCTCATTTTGCCATTTTTCTTGTAGAGCTTCACAAAAAGGAGACATGTGAGGCTGTGACAGTTATTGAAACACCTCCAATGATTGTTGTTGGGGTAGTTGCTTATGTCAAGACTCCCCGTGGCCTTCGCTCTCTGAATACTGTTTGGGCTCAGCATTTGAGTGAGGAAGTGAAAAGGAGATTTTACAAGAACTGGTGCAAGTCCAAGAAGAAGGCCTTTACAAAGTATTCGAAGAAGTATGAAACTGATGAAGGAAAGAAAGATATTCAGGCACAGCTTGAGAAAATGAAGAAATATGGGTCTGTAATCCGTGTTTTGGCTCACACCCAGGTTCTAATTTTCCTCCTCAGAATTAATGGCAAATTATGTTTTGAAATTTAATCTTTTTGGTTGTTTAGAGTCTCAAGATACTATTGGACTTCACTTTTCCAATCTAGACTTTTCCCCCTTAATAGTAGGCTGATGACTTTTGGACCCCCTGTCAATTTCTTGTGCACATATAGTTCTACACCAATAGTTTCCTATTTATGTATCAAATACTGTACCGATTCTACTGCATGGTATATTTGGATCAGATACAAATTTCTGTCTTTCCACATAATGACTCCTAATGAAGCATGATATGGTGAAAATATATAACTAGATATATGATAAAAAAACATTATATAATCAACACAGTTTCTAGTGTGAGAATATGATAATTTTTTTAGTATTATCTACGTTTAACACACTTGTTGCTTATCTTTTATAATTCAATATCATTTGCTTTTATCCACAAATGGATATTTACATTCACATGCAGGAAAGTATGGAGTTGGCACTAGGTATGATGCTGCTTTCAATTATGTTGTCTGATAGTTTGTCTATGGAAATCACCAAGCAACTTTTAAGTGTTTTCGTTGTCTGGTCTTTTGTGTTTGAGGTAGCAAGTTTAGTTGTCCACGTGAAACTAATAAAACAAATATGATCTTAGTGTGAGTGAGCCTAATTTAATTGAAACTTGTTGAATTTTACTAATTCAGTGGAATATCTAATGTAATTCTGTCTTTTCACTACTCCTTTCCAGGAAACCACTATCTGGTGTTTGCCTACACATTCTTTTTGGCAAAAAAAATACATATGCGCTTGTGCGCATTCATATTATTGATTTTCTTGCACATGCATGCCATTCGATACTTTTGGTACCCTGGTTTTATTCAAATTCATTTTAATCTTAACGTATGGATGTCTTGTAGATAAGGAAGATGAAAGGGTTGAAACAGAAGAAAGCACATCTGATGGAGATCCAGGTGAATGGTGGAACAATTGCACAGAAGGTGGACTATGCATATGGTTTCTTTGAGAAGCAGATTCCTGTGGATGCTGTTTTCCAGAAAGATGAGATGATTGACATAATTGGTGTGACTAAAGGTAAGGGTTATGAAGGTGTTGTCACACGTTGGGGTGTCACCCGCCTGCCTCGTAAGACCCACAGGGGATTGCGTAAAGTGGCTTGTATTGGTGCATGGCACCCTGCCAGGGTCTCCTTCACTGTTGCAAGGGCTGGTCAGAACGGTTACCACCACCGTACTGAAATGAACAAGAAAATCTACAAGCTTGGAAAGACTGGGGATGAGGGTCACAATGCGATGACTGAGTATGACAGGTTTGTAACTGTTCCTTTTAGGCTTGACTTAATTTATAGCAAAATGTTGATTGTTTCTTCGTGTAACAAAATGAAGACTGACTGGTAGTTCTTCCTGATTTTGTTCACAATTATGAAACAGGACTGAGAAGGATATAACACCCATGGGTGGCTTCCCTCACTATGGTATTGTGAAGGATGATTACCTCTTGATCAAGGGTTGCTGTGTTGGGCCCAAGAAGAGGGTTGTCACACTCCGCCAGTCCCTTTTGAAGCAGACATCTCGTTTGGCCCTCGAGGAGATCAAACTCAAGTTCATTGATACATCCTCGAAGTTTGGACATGGTCGCTTCCAAACCACACAGGAGAAGCAGAAATTTTTCGGGAGGCTGAAGGCCTAGGTATGAGAGATTTGATTGGAAATTTTGGCTACTCCAGTTAATGTGCCAAAGGGAAAGTTTTCTCATTTTTGTTTTGGACAGTGCTTTACATTTTTGAGCCAAGTTAATGTGTTTGAAAGTATTGAGAAAACCTGGTGTTATAGTTTTGTTTTCTTGGATAAGAATTTAGGACAGCTCAGTTTGGCTATATCTAGTTAATCTATGTTAATCATTGCACAATGGTTGAAGGTTTTCATTTAAATCTCTGGTTTTCATGTGTTTTGTGAAAGTAGGTTTACATTTGGCTCTATGAAAAGTAGGGGATTTTTTTTTATTATTATTAAAACCTATAAGGGTATGGATTTAGTTCATGGGATTATATTGGCTGAGTTGGCTCGCTGATCTCCCCTCATTGATTGGGTGATTATTGACCAATATTGGCGAGTTAACCCAATATTTGTTCCTAATACTTCTTGATGAATTTTTTTTTATTTTTTGGTGTGTGAGAATTTGAGAAGAGGTTTGGATAGTCAAGGGATGCTAAATAAAAAGTTTTTTGAATTTTAAATGTCGTTTACTTATTATATCGTAGCCTAGTTGCAGAACTACTCTTTTGATTGTCTCTCTCCCCAAACGACCCTTCCTGATCACAAATGAAAAACTAGTGTACTACTGGTGGATTAAGTTTGCCTTTATTCTTGAGAAGAGAGAAATCTCTTTGATGCCATGATCGGACTCTTGGTTAGATTTGGTGGATGAAAGGAGATTCTCTTTTCACCAATGGGTGGAGTGAAACTGTGTCCTCTGTTACATCATCAGTTGAAACCAAATTTCCTTGCATGTAGAGACCAAAAGTGTTGCAAGTGAAAGCCATCGTAGCAACTATCCACATGGTGTGATCCATAAGTCCCTCTCTCTCTCTCTCTCTCTCTCTCTCTCTCTTTCTCATGGCGATGAAAAAAGTTTGAATCGTTTGTTTCTACTGTTCTTATTGTAGTGCTCTGCAAAGCAAGAAAAAGTAGAATAATCCACAACTCTGTCTTCACTTTGCCTGCAAAATGGAGGTCAATGCAGCATTGTGTTCAGTGGGTCATCTATTTTTTATTTTTGCCGGTAGTTTTAATCCTTTTGATTGACCTCTGTTATTCTTCCTAGGTCGGTTACTTTCTGTTGGAATGGTAGCAAAACTGAAGTGGTGTGATAAGCTTATCTCACGAGAATTTTTGGGAGATTAATTTCGTTATTTGGTTATAACTTCTCAAATAAACTTTATCCATAACATTTTGTTATATAACTACACCTATCATAATATGACACTGACATCGAATAATCACTTGTAACCCCATATAACATAGAGGGCCTTTTATAAGGGGACTCAATGCAGCAAGTCAGTTGGGATGCCAAGTAGCATAAGCTTCGACTGACTTAGTTAATTCTTACAAAAAGGGGTAGTGCTTGGTCATGGAACTTTTTTCATATAAAGAGAATGCAGGGTACCCAATGCAAGATGCCTTTGCTTATCACACTTCACAAAGAGGCTGTTTCCTAACTTGCAAACCAATAATCAATAGGTTGAAAGGGAGGAATCTTACTATTGTGTTGAGCTTGCGTTCGAGGGTTTTTCCATTTTGTGTTTGATATTTTCCTGTTTAGTTTCTAAATGTGAGAAGTTAGCATTTATTAAGTTTGAGGATTTTATTGGAAGGATGATTATATGGATGGCTGGTAGACCCAAGTCTGATATGGGAACAGCTCCTCGTCCTCAATTCCCTGACGGTGCTATCTCACTCTTCTTTTTCGTCAAGTACAATAAGAAACAAAAAAATCACAACTGATGTAGAAAGTTCCATGCGATTTGACACCAATATAAAATTAAATACTTTCTATAGAGAGCGCGTGGGGACGGCATAGCTTCTGAAGACGGTCTTAGGCAGAGACCGATCCTAACAATCATTGTGTTCATTGTGGAGCCTCTCCTGGCCACTAACGTATTTTACTTCATTGCCCTTCTGCGGTGGCAGCCTGGTTCGGCGGTCAGATATCCTAAGTTCCCAGCACAGATTTTAGCCTCTCACATAGGATTTCAGCATGGAATACATTTGATGTTCTGGGAAAGAAACAGAAAAGAGAAGTGGAGAGTCTCTGCACCAAACAGCACAACAGGCCTCCATAGAGTTCTCATCAGCCCACAAACCTCCTGAAATGAAGCAAATGTACGGCTACTCGACCCCTGGTTTCTTTTTTACTGAGATGGACCCCCCAACTTCCCCATTTGGTAAGGTCAATTGTGATGCCTCGTGGAGTACCAATCACAACAAATGTTGTCGTAGTGGGATAATGAGGCTTTATCCTTAGGGGTGGACTCGTTCTGGTGGAATCAGATTCAATAGAGGTCATCAAACATTTAAAGCTTCACCATATCCATCCCTCTTGCCATTCAACCTATCATTTCAGACACTTAGCTTCTTCCTTCACGGATTGTAAGTTTTCTTTCTTCACGGATTGTAAGTTCAACTCCATTCTAGAGACTCCAATGGTGTTGCAGACTCCTTAGCTCAGAAAGCCATGTCCCAATCGTGTAAGACAGTTGGCAATGATTAATGGAGAATTGTAATTCCCCAACCAT
Source organism: Macadamia integrifolia (assembly GCF_013358625.1). Lineage (NCBI taxonomy): Eukaryota > Viridiplantae > Streptophyta > Magnoliopsida > Proteales > Proteaceae > Macadamia > Macadamia integrifolia. Next base: position 34,723,324 of record NC_056559.1, on the reverse strand, counting down.
GTGTTCCACACAAAATACTACCTCAAACGATGCATTGTATTGATCGTAGACTACCTTACTACAATGAACTTGAACAGGATTCTGATTCCTGAGGATCTTTGTTCTTTATCTTCTATTTATTCCAATTTTTTTTTTTTTATTTCAAACGGGATAACTAGAATTTGTCGGTTTTGACAGAGCTGGTTGACTCTGTTACTACTACTGCTATATTTATACATCTTAGATTCTCAAACGTCTTCCGCTACGGTTTTGTATATACCATACCGAACCAAGAAAAAATACCATTAGTCTCACCAAAACCCACAGTTGAGCCCTGAAAAACTCAACTTTGAATCTATAATCTGTGCCTCTGAGGAATTTAAAGCTTTTAGTAAGATAACATGGTTTGCGGATTCAGAATCCAATCATAGTGCAACGATGCAACCAATGTATCTTGAGCATACTTTTATGGTCGAAATAAACCTACCATGCCGGTAAAGGACAAATGGCCAGGAGGTCTTGAGATGGAGTCCATTCCTTCACCTTCCCCTGTCTCATCAACACCCCTCACCCAACTAGTCTCCCCCAGTGAATGTAATGAAGTCAATTTCATAAAAGACAATTCAGAAATCAGGTAATGGAGATACTGCAGCGACAACATCAGAGGATCCCTACCAAGTAGAACAGTAATTATACCCATGCAAGTTTCACCCTGTAGAGAACTAGGAATTAAGAATGAAAGAATGTACTGCTCTATTATTCCTAAAAAAAAGAAAAAATAACATTGGAGAAATTGTACAATATTCCCCGGTATATAAAACACCATAATTTCTTGTCAACAACAAATGAGAAAATATTACCCTACCAACCTACCTACAAAAACACAGCTGCCACAAACGAAAAACGCAGTGGCTCACTACTAACAACAACCGGTTGACATCGCCTAAGAAATATATCAGTGAAGTCCATTCTTTTATAAATAACACGATGAGCAGAGCAGGCATCCAGAGTTTTCTTTTTCCACTAACCAAATGTCTTACCTCAACACACAGTCTCGTTTAATTTAAGCTGCTGCCTGGACTGGCCCATCTGATCTATAATCACCACGACCACGACCACGACCCCTTCCCCTGCCACGCCCACGCCCTGCAAGACTCCACATGGCATTAATTACCAAAGTCTGAACAACGCCGATTAATATAAGAATAGTCCTATTATGTAAATTGTGCATGTATGAATTTAGGAATGTACCACGGCCTTGAGGAGGTCCTGCATCAGCACCACTGTAGTCATTGTAACCCCCGGATTCATGTTGCATATCACCACCATAGCCTCCTCTTCCACGCCCACGGAAACCACGACCCCTTCCACGTCCTCTGCCTCTACCACCATACCCACGCACACCATCCCAACCTCCATCTACATTATATTCACCCGGCCCATTGTTAATTCCTGCCATGCAACAGAGCAAGATAAATTGGTTGCTGGATTATTAATAAGCTAGACTCGAATAGAATAACAAAATAAAATAGAACTAAAAGAACATTCCCAGCAAATGAACATGTTCACAGATACAATAGACTTTGACTGGCACAGATATATAAAGAACCCAGAAAAAGGTTTCTTCCACTAATGGAAGTTTCTGCCATATGGAGGCTGACTTCTTATTCTGAACATCAGACAGAAAGAGATCATCTAGATTTCCGTACGACAAATTTAGCAGCCCATGTCAGCCTGTGGCCTACCATAAACTTGACTATTCCCTTGAAAAAAATTCTTATAACTCCATCTTGACATAATCAAAGCCTAATTGAGTTGAAACTTGACACAATTAAAGGTATCGTCAACAACATGTGAACAAATTGAAGAGCAACACCACCAAGTGGCAAAGATAAAAGGCCCACTATACTCTACCACTCTCATAGAAGACACTCAAGGAAATATTCACAAAATAAAAACAAATATATGTCAATGATAAAAGCAAAAACACGATGGGAGAAGTTATGGAACTCCATCTCCCTTAAGAAAAAATATACACTTTTTTTTGAAAAATTTCTACAACAAGCAAATGACACTTCTAAAGCATGATGTCTTTTGAAATCCTGTGTAATCTGAATAAATAGTTTTGCCTAGAAGATATAAAAGCTACTTTAGACCTTCAGCTTTTTGTTTTCTTTTCATTGGGGGGATGGGGGAAAAACTTGTAGGATTCCTGCCACGATAATTAAAATTCTTCAAATGTTCTCCATTTTTCATCATCAATTGATAGCCTTTTTATCAGTGAAGAAAATGAAAGCTACAAGAATTTCAACAACTTTGACAAACTTCAAAATTTCAGAAGTCCACAAGAGTATGGATGTTAGGACTATTATAAAAAAAATAGACAGTACCTCTTCCTCTCCCCCTTCCTCGACCACCACGACCTCTGCCTCGCATGCCAGGAGAGCCCTCTGAATTCCGCAAGACAAGGTAGAAAATTTCATTAGTCCAATCATTAAAATATTACAAATTTTTTTTTGTGCAGGAGGGAAGCGGGAAACTATTCATATTACCTCCATCATACTCGAATTCAGTCCACGGCTTTACTTGATCAGCTGGAATAGGTGATTGGTAACTGCATTGACAGGAAACAGAAAAAATGCAACGCTTACAACCACAATAACAAGGACTGATCATCAAAGATAAAGTGAATGAAACTGAAAAGGAACAGTTACACCATTTCATGTCTCCAAATTCTAGATTTCCAAAATATTAAGGCATACATGGGATAAATGGAAGGATGTCTTCTGAATTCTGAAACATCCAAAAACATACCATAATATCCACATCACGGATCTTAGATGCAAGCAGGCCAAATTATTAAAAAATAATAAGATCTGAGATAAGGAAGCAACTATAGTTAAGGGAAGAAATCTCAATGGGAGGGGAGGGAAAAGAGAGTAGATCAACCTGCTAGGGAGGAAGAAGCGACCAAAAGAGAAGAGAAGAAATCAGGAACAGCATACCGATCCCATGTAATGACTTTACCTCCACATCATGGAAGAGAACAACAGCACCCTTTTTTTTAATACCCAATAAAGTAAATAAACTTAAAATAGAACTTAGAGTATCCTAATCTAACTCAAACACCTACTAATACTGTGTAATAACTTTACTACCACCATATGGGCTTATAAATTAGGCCCATTACACCAATAAACCAAAAAGCACCAATAAACCAAAAAGTTAATAATCCCAAGGCCCATAAAACCACGGGTAAAATAAAATCTTATGAGGCCCAATTGAACACCCTTAACTGCATCCGCAACAACCATGCCCATGTGGCACCCTGAGGATGCCAGGACACAACATGGTTGTGCCAGACACAAGTTCCTCTTCATACAGCAACACAGTGCAGTGCCATCAAATTATCCTGCAAGATAAGTTGCACCACGGCTTTGATCTGCTGCTATAAGTTATCCGCTGCATCGGTAACCCAGCATAATGCCAGGGTGTCCATCACTATAAAGACGCAGTTTGCAGAATTTAACATTGCCAATTATAACCATCATATACGACAGATCAAGATTTAAGTTTTTATCCAGGCAGAAGGGCTCACAAAGCCATTTCTTGATCAGCTCATGCAGTGCATGCAACCGTATACTCCTGCTTGAGAGAGTAATCCAAAGCAATTTTACTGAGAAAAAAGACCGGTGTCATGTGATGTCAAGGAGTTGAGTTATGTAGAGGATTGGCACTGGAACTTTAAAGCGGTTTCCAGCACTTTCTGCCCCTCAAAATTTCTCTCCCTACATGAATATCAGTTTAGAATATCACATCTGCAACTTTACCAGCATTTTTTTTTTTTTTTTGTAAAAATAAATAAGGGGTGCAAAATGAGAACTTCCCAAGAGGTTACCCATCCTACTACTACACCCACTGAAGCATTCAATCTCAATACAGTCCAGAACTTGTCATTTGTCAGAAACATAATTCCTTTTTCAATGTGATAACCCGTAAGCCTCCATTCCTTGAAAGGTGTATGACTTGTGCAGAAATATCTTCATAGTTCACAATGTGAATAGCATTTACCCTCTGTGATACACTAAGTCTGATTATTCTCTAGTGTGATAGAGATACCTCAATCACCAAAATTTTATAGTAAATCTGCTAATTTTTCCTTTTTTATGTGCAAAGAGATATTTGCAGTACTACTTGGGAGAAATTCTCAAGTGGCTATCTTGTGAGATTCCAGTAGCAATGTAGATGGATTTACAGCCTTCTATCCCTTCTTCTACCTTTTTTTCCCATTAATTCCAAGTAATTTCCACCTCTTTTTCTATCCTGCAACACCCGTATATTCAGCGCAATTTCCCGCTTGCTACTCTTATTCATATCTTTCTTGACACTGTTCAGAATTCTTCAAATAGTTGATTGCCTTGAACTTAATACCCTATTCTAGTGATTACTGAGTTGAACCTGAGTTCTATTGGCTAGAATATCAGTTCTATTGTCACTGCTTTGTTTTCCTAATTACAATAGGGAGTAACCTGCTCACCTTTATTTAGTTTCTGGTTTTTAATATCAACAGCTAGTGCAAAACTGCAAATGCACACATTTTCATGAGCAGTTGAGCACAGAGGCACACATGAGGAATGCCAATCAAGGTAAAATCATTACCTAAGAACATAAATTACACCAACAATTATAGAAAAAATAAATTAATTAAAAAACAACGAAACAAGTAGAATCAACAACATTAGCAAGTCATGAGAGATTGACCAAGAAATTTTTAGCATGCTATAATTATCTTGGCCCACGAGTTTTTATAAACAGAATGGTTAAACTACGAAAACCAATTCAATATATGTGGACGTTCAGCACATAAAGGAGAATGACAACTATATATGAAACAATAAGTTCTAACACCCAATCTAACACCATAAATCACCAGAGTATTTTACTCCACAGACCAAATTCATTAAACAGAATTATGGTTAAAGGACCCAAGCATAGAAACTCACACACCTTGTGAATCAGTTCAAGCCAGAGAAATCTGAGGGACCCATGCATTAAAACTCACAACTTGTGAATCAGTTCAAGCCAGAGGAATTTGACTAAGTTCTCGTTGAGGTGGAAAGTGAACAACATATATCCACATTCTGTTGGTTCGCATGATAGCCAGTGAACTTAAATACATAAGAATATCGTAGCGATGCATCTCAAAATGTAGGGGTAATGAGAGAAAGCCAACGTAAATGGATAAACTTCTAAGACCATTGAATCAATAACTTGACGTTAACAAGTTCCCATATATCATCATAGAGTACCAATAGCCAAGAAGTCTACTACAGTGACCATCAAACTTGAAGGAAATAGCATCATTCTTCTAATTTTCAATTCTTGCCCCTTACCCAGTGGAGGATGTATCCAACTCTTTCTTGGACAAGGTGATTGTAATCATTGAAACATGGCGCGTTGTTTCTAGGCTGCAATGGGTGAATATATATTAGTCGACAAGTCAACCAAACCAACAGCATGACTAATGCATAACTTTGGGGAGAACAGAGCTTCCTGTCCTTACGGAAGTAAGCCTTCTTCCAGCGGCTCCCACATGTCTGTAATGTCGGTAGATCCAATCAATGTGTTCTGATGGAGACCAACAATTCTTCTCTGAAAGACAAATTATTTTTCTTATAAGAAAAGGAAGTACTCTTCTGGTTCTATCATTGCATGTCGTATTGAAAATTCAACATAAACAGGATCACCAGTTGTTTCACATCTAACCCACCTTAATTAGTTCAGCAATCATCACAGTCTTGTTGATAGCTCTCCCCATTGCTTTAAGGACAATTTCATTAGAACCCTTCTCCTAGAGAGAAACAAAAACACAAATGATAAAGGACAACTAGAAAGAACACCCTCCATCATGAAGAATACTAGAGCAAGTGGTTCAAATAAATAATGCTTAAAAACAGAAGAAAACTAGGATAGAGATAGGGGAGGGGTGCCATTTCCTCTACCAATCCCGTCTTGTTATGAAGTTTAACTTTCCTTTTCTCAATTTTCCCTTCTCAGTAACCTTTTAGCCCTGTTGAGAACCAATAGAGAAGGCAGGCAAATCTCATTATTACCTTCTTTATTTTTATTTATAGTTTAGCAGACCTCTGCACAACAGTAAGGTTGCTCCATTACGACCAAGTGCATGCGGGTTCAAGTCAAGAAACAGCCTCTCTGCCAAGCAGAGATAAGGCTGCGTACACTATGACCATCCCAAACCCCGCAGTGGTGGGAGCCTCGTTCACTGGGTGTACGCCCTTTTTTTTTTTTTGCTCGAAAATACATACTACGGTAAATGAGAAGTTAAAAAGATGAACCATGGTCACTTGTAGAGAACCACTCACATCAATTATCAATATTCAATTGCATGATAATTGGGTCAAGTAGCATACTTTTAAGCCAATAGGTTCCACATGGAGAAACTGCCATATAAATTTGATAAATGTTACAGTTTGTCAATGTGTCACATCACCGAGATATCATAACTAATGTAACAAACATCGATGAATCCACCTTACAACAGCAGAAAGATGGGAATTTCACGTAATTTCTTGAGATGTTGCTCTGTGAATAAAAGAGCCACCGATGCAGTCAAACCAAATCGTTTAATATATTATGCAGACCAACCCCCACCCCAACAAAAAAAATTATAAAAAATAAAATAAAATAAAGCAGGAAAAGGAGCCGAGAGGTCCAAAGGAAAACATTCAAAGAAAGTACGACCTGGAGAAGAAATAGCAGAAATATCATAGTTCCTCCACACATTCCTCAACAGAAATTATGGTCTCGTAAAAAACAAAATGATATAAATTATCTATGTGCAATAGCCAACAAAAGTAAATATTTTCCTCAAAGTTTAAAGACATGGAAGCACGCATGCAAATCTTAGGCAACATCTTTCAAACCAAAGATTAGAGATTAACTGAGAATGCAAAGCAAAGTAATGAATAAAACAAAAACAGAACAACAGAATACCTGGAGCAGACTTGTAGCATAAGTAATGTAGTTCCTCATCCTCCCCTGAGTGGTTATCCGGATTTCATTTTCGTTAATCGGCGTATCAGGCCTCGGCTTCTCCACCCTCTGGTACCGATCCATCTAATGCACCAAATCAAAATCAAAATAAAATCAAATTAAAACACAAAAACAATTACAAACGGAGAAGGAGAAATTCTAAACAAATCGAAACAAATACACCGAATAAATAGAAAAAAAATTAATAATAACATCGCCAACTCAAAAACTGAAAACCTTAATAATAAAAATAAGAACAGCGAAGTTAAATAACCAGATCTGTTACCAAAAAAAAAAAAAAAAGAGAGAGAGAATCGTTGAAAAGAAGGAAAACGAAGAGAAATTTTGAAGAGATTAGGGTTAAGTGAAGAACACCTCAGTGAATAGTGTGAGGCGAAAAAGATATAACTCTGTAAACCTGCTCGCTCTGTCTTCCTCTTCCTCTTCTCAGAGAGCACCCTACTGCGTTTTTTACCTTCTCAATCCTCTGCTCCAAAGGGCATCGGGTGGCTCCTCTCTATCATTTTATAGTCCCGAAGAGATCGCGCCGAGCGGTTAGTCGGGTAGGGTTACGGTCATGGTCGCGGTCTTGTCGCCCAAGAGACCGGGTAGCTTCTTTCGCTGCTTACTCGGACTGAGTGGTGTGTACTGCACCAACTTCTGTAGGGCCCACTACATTTGATGATAACCATAAGATTCCGATTTCGTGGCTTTTGTATGATTCAAATCGCTAATAATTTTTTGCCAACTGTCCTTACACGTGTCCTTAGCCGGTACTGTACTTTAACCTCCAAAGTAATTAATTATTAATCTATTAATTAAAGGATGATTAGGGTTTTTAAGGGTTTGGTTGTTGACTTTTTTAGGCTTTAAGCTGAGATTGATCGTTTCAACGGCTCTAACTTGGGTGTGACAGTTGTACGGTTTACCTCTCCATTCCTTTAGATATTTTAATGTCACTGTGGTGGTGATATTTGAACATGTCACCGCATGTTTTATGCCTTATATGGGAGGGTGTGAGTGGTCCATGTGATTACAGAATAATATCTTCCTTTTGTCCCATTGTTAAAATTTAAATTTAAACCCTAATGTGGTTGAAAATGAGTTAAAATTTCACAATATTATGAGATTAATATTTAATTGTAATTAAGTTTGTGTTTATTATAATGTGAAAAAAATTACCCCAGGTGCAATTTCAATCTCACATGATTTTTTATTATTTTTCCCTCTTGTTTTGGATTTATGGACTTTATGTGAATAATACCCATTGAAGGACAACTATTAGTATGGCCTCATTGCGTTGTGAGAAACCCTCTCCCTCATTATAAATATCATCTATGTTTGAGATGGAGCCGCTACTTAAAGTAAAATGTGTAATAAATATCATCTTAGTGTGGCACGTCAATGGTGTTGTTACTGTTGTCAACAAAATAAACCTTCTTTTTTTCTTCTTTTTTTTTTTGTCTAAACTATAGTTGAAAGCCATATTTTGACTCATACAAGTTTTATGAGTCAATTCAAAAAAAACACAAAACATGATCAAAGGCTCAAGAGTGATGGAGACTCGCCTAGGTGTAATAGATGACCATATCAAGTTCAAGTCTTTATTGAATTGGTTTTTTTTTTTTTTTTTTTTTTTTGTACTATATATTATTCAAAGACCTTAAGTTTGTTTTGTAGCTAAACAAATCCTTGGACATTTTTGTTTGTTGTCTTAGATATTAGTCCCTTGAGTTTTTTCTTCTTGTAGTGAAGTAATCATAGCCTCAGTCTTTTCTCACTTGGAGAAAGGAGAAAAATGAAGATATGAAAAAAAAAAAAGACTCGCTCATACCAAGTTTTGAATAGGGCAACTTGAACTTCTTACCAAAAAAAATAATGAAAAAAACTTGGTTTTTCAACTATGTTTTGAACATTGAGTTGGCCCCACTAGAGCCAAACAAGGACCCACAATGGTGCAACAAGGGGGCCCATGGGTCACACCCTTATATTACTACCACTAAGAAATGGTTGAGGGTAGGAGGGTCGAAACTCTAGACCGGCTCTAGACTTACTTTACATCCAATTGTCTAGCCACCTCCCACCAAGATAGAAGCTCATCCTATGAATGATTAAATCTAAAAATGCATTATAATATAATATAAATAATATGACTAAAAATCTACTCTTCATGGATCATGCCATGGTAACGCCTTTAATTGTGTTTCTTTCTTTCTTTCTTTCTTTCTTCTGTTATAGTCTTACTTTTAGGTGATTGATCCATTTTCACAATGACCACATCCCATTCTAGGGTGACGCACATTCTATTTTGATTGGCATGTAACTCACCATCATATCTACTCAAAATTAGCTATATCATGGATCAATACATGTCCTTTTCTTTTTAATATCAATACATGTTGATGCCAATGATTTCTTGCATACATTTACCATAATTTGTCAATGTTCATATCAAACGATGGATTTAGGTATCAGTATCGTATTAATCGTATTTGTATTGATGGTGATAAATACTGATCAGTTTGATACAGATCTACAAACAATACAATCAGTCAATATTGTATCGATATCGATATCGAAACAACATTAACCATTAACTAAAACCTTATTTTAAACCATGCCATGGAAGTGTCGTGAATTTGTTATATATCAATCTTGTCTATATACATCTCATATTTGTACAAACTTTACTAGCTAGGTCTAGTAGGGAACTAAATTCATTGAGTCATAGACATCTATAAGTACATCCACTCTTGTGGTTGGGGGGGTGGTGGGAAATGGCATATGGGTGCCAATTTGTTGGGCTTGTTAAACTTTCCTAAGTTTACGTATGTGTGATACATAAATGAAAGTTAGCTTAGTTGGATAGTCTCCTCTAATAAGATAAGGTGCCATGAGTTCAAGCCACTTTTAAAGTAGATGTTTTTTCCAACCCCACCCCCCTCGCCTTGCCTCACAAAAAAACAAAAAAATCTATCGAAGATAATACAACCTGTGCATGGCAGCATATTTATATCAAATATGAGTGGCTACTTGTTCGCCATGTTGAGCCTTCCTAAGTTTACCTATGTGTTTAAACATAAATGAAGCTTAATTTAGTTTAATAGTGTACTCTAATTAGAATAAGATCTCGTGGATTATGAACGTGTTTAGAACTGAAATTTTTTTATTTTATTTTTAGAATAATATTATACATGCATGCAATAGTATGTTACATACATGCTAAATCTGCAATATTTCTTCATGCATAGATACGATATCCATATATAGATTATACATATGCAAATATATACATATATCAAAACATGGGTTATCCAGGGCTCAAGATTCTTTCAAATTGGTCAAAACTCTTTACCCTGTCACATAAATATGATAGTATTTACTTCCCTAATAAAATCTCATTATCAAGTTAGGAGTACTGAGTCGAGGTAGGTAAAGTTGCCTCCATTGTCGCCCCTATCGGGGAATTATACATTGAGGCATGCTCCGGTGGTTTTATCTCATATTGATTTCGGATCTAAGTTGTATCTCTATAGGAGAAACATGATCCCACATGTCTAGGAGGTGCGCTTGTGAGGGTGTATGCTATTTGGAATCTTTTACCTGTGTCTCTTTAGGAATGCATATTTATTTAACTATCTCTGCACAATTATAGCCATCCAAGCCATAGTTAAAACACTTTTTTTTTTTTTTATTGAATTGATCTCAATTATATGGGAAAAACACCCCAAAAAATAAAAAGATGGAAACATTTTTTAAAACGTGGTTGTTCATTTTTCTAGTGAGAAGATTGCACTATTTTCACTTACAAAAAAATAAAGTTAACATTGTATAAACTTATAATCAGTACATGAAATATCAATAGTTATTTAATAAGACATAAGTTTGTCCCACAAATTATTATTATTATTATTATTATTATTTGTTAAATGTTGGCATTCCAATTTGTTCATTTATAGTGTCATTTAAATTTTGAGCCATTTAAACAATAATTTTTTTTTTTTGGTTCGGTAGGAAGCCATTTAAACAATAAATTTGCCGTTCATGTTTTAACTAATTACAATCCATATTGGTAAGCCAAAACGAACACCTTTCTTCTATAAATAAAGGGAAATCTAGGCCATTCCACATACCTTAGTTTTTTTGCAGTTCATACTTTTTTGATCAAATATAAATACGATGTTTCCTAAAGAGGTTTATAATTAAGTGTATGTTATTGGATTGATGTGTGAGACTATTTTATCTTGAAAATCGATCCACATACAATTATCTTAAGGAGAATAGCTCATGACACAACTCAATGTCTCAACCCCACCACTTTTCATATACAAAGAACTCTCTCTCTCTCTCTCTCTCCACTATTATATTCTACAAAATGGAGCAACATAACAGGTATTAAGAGACAACAATGGTCTAATTTTTTTTTTTAATGAAATAAAATAAAACTCTATTAAGGGATAGATAGAGTTTCCAATGTACAGCCATCCGGATTATCTACATACAATTTTGTTTGGGTATTCATGATTTGGTACATATTGGCAAAACAACAACTATCATTGAAAAGTTTAGAACAAAAAATTAGGTGCTACATTTGTTTATGCACATTTTAAAATAAAGAGGCAACACTTAGAGGCCAAGAGGTGGAAGTTAATTCAAAAGTTAGATTTTCAAAAAATCCGAATTATTCCATACTTCTTTCACTGTCCATTCCGGTTGAATTGCCTCTTTTGTCCTTGATAGTAACACCCTCACACTTTATTCATAAATGTCTCATGTCATTAGGTAGTCAGTCATTAGTAAAAGACATTTGCTATTGATTTAATTATCTTGACATACACTAGATAGCTATTTCGGAATGGGCTCACCTCAAAGTATAAAATGCAATAAAACCTTGGCTGAGAATAAGGTTGTCATATTGATATCAATATCGATACCAAAATACCATACTGAAATTGTATTGAAGAAGATTTGATATGGTTTTGGTATGACAAATCGAGATATCTTTCGATTTAATAGGGTATTAGTTTTAAATCAAAACCGTGTATCAAATCATACCGAAATATCAAAACCATATTGATTGACACCCTTACTAAATACTGAATTACCAAGTCACCAACTACAATATATATATATATATATATATGATATATCTCATGAAAGACAAAAACCGACAAAAGTATCGAATATAAATCATATTCATTTAAAATACTATATTTATATCGAATAAAAATCATTTCAAAACTGTACTTAATCAATATAGTTTTGATATCAAAATATAAAGATTTTCTTGATATGGTACGATTTTAATATCTATTCCTGATTTGTTGTTCAAAATGCTCAAAAATGTAGATTATTTGGTTCACTAAAGAGGGCTTTCTTAGGTGTCCAACATGTTAGCGGTTTTATTAGCCTGAAAGATTCTGACTGGTTAAACAGTTTGGCCAAATTCTAATTCATGGTTGTTTTTTAAAGAAAATAAAAAAATACTTATATAGGCTGGGAGGGACTCATAAGTCATCACCCATACCCCTATGTCCTCAGCACAATTTTCAATATTTAATAGTTTCATTGTTAGATGACGTGGAACCGGCACTACCCTATTCATGCCCTAAAGAGAATAATTGATACTCTTTCTCCAGGGAAACAAAATAAATCCATATAGAGAGAGCCTCGCAGTTTTCCGTCTTCCCCTTCCCCTTCTCCATTTTCTCTTCGAGTTCTTCAGTAAACCTCATCAGTAGACGATTTGTGAAACCTAGGACACGAAGCGGTAACATGCGTAACAGTTTGTAGCTGCTACTTCTCTGATTCGAACTCTTAGATCCGACATTGGCGACTTGCTAATCCCGAAGCTTCCATCCAGGTTTCGAGCTGCTTGTTTAATTCTTCGTAGTTTTTTACACTGGTTTTAGATTTCCTCCGTGCATGAATGATGCTTAATTTTATGACAGTGAAGGTTTTCTTCGTTTTATCTTAGGATTTGAGTCTTTAATTTAACCCTTTGAATATATTTAGGGTTTGAAGATGGTGTCAATGGTAGCAATTCAGAGTTACAAAAAGGAAAATTAGTTTATTCTTCTTTTGTTTCCCTCCTTGCCCTTCTTGAAATTATATACAGATTGGGGTTTTAGTTATTTTTAGGGTTTTATTGGTTGATGGACGTTGAAGTTGCATGCTTGCAGCTATAGCTATATTTGCTTATTATTGGATTAAAGGTTGTATCTTTCTTTCTCCATCTTACTGTCGTCGATGTTATTTCTGTCTAGTACTTTCACGCCATGTTGAAACTTGTCATACTCGAATAAACTGCGAGGGAAAATGCCATTTTACTAATTGGGTCAGCACTCTAAGCATTTATATGGTATTCGTTACCATTTACCCCACTTCCCCAGTAGAGAAAAGATAATGAGAACGAGGACGGGATTTTTTACTTTTTTTGTTTTCCCCTTAAATTCTCTAGCCCTGATGCTTAATCAAAAAAAAAATTTTTTTGGTCATTTTATTTATCTGGGAACTGTTTTGGCATTTCTGTATCCCATAAAATTATTCACCAGTTGCTACTATTGCGCCAGGTGTCTACTAAAATGACAGAGCCTTCAAAAGTCATCCACATCCGCAATGTGGGACACGAAATTTCTGAGGTATTTTAAATTTCCTTGAATCATCCTCTGTCTATATCTCTATTGCTTTCTCTATATGTGCATTGGACTTTTGTTTTGCCTTCTATATTTTCAGAACGATCTCCTTCAGTTGGTCCAGCCTTTTGGTGTTGTCGCTAAGCTAGTCATGTTGCGTGCTAAAAATCAGGTTTAATTCTGTCTTTGTTGGGGAGCCTTTTGTAGTTCTTTCTTGGTTGTTGACTTCATAGCTCATTTTTTCTGGATGGCCTACAAATTGTTCTGTATCTGCATTTGTGCAGGCCCTGCTCCAGATGCAGGATGTAGCCTCAGCTGTGAGTGCATTGCAATACTACACAAATGTGCAGCCGAGCGTCAGGTATTATGATATTGGAGTCTTATTCTAGTGTAACCATGTTGATGGGGACATCGTTTCATTATAAATTCCTGTGCTGGATATATGGATCATGTGACCGATATTTCAATAAAACTTTAATGCTTTTTTTTTTTTTTTTTTTTTTTTCAAAATTTTGGCCTTTCTATAATAGGGGGAGAAATGTGTACATTCAATTCTCATCACATCAAGAACTCACTACAATGGATCAAAATGTTCAAGGACGCAAAGGGGACCAGGTTGGTAATCTGATACTTTGGGTGAGGATTGTACAAATGTTGCTCTTAGGTAGCAGGTTTGAAGCAAACTTTGTAATGTTTTATAAGGACAACTCTTTAGAAGTGCACTTTGTAATGCTTTATACACTACACCCATTGTGTACTTGTTCTTATGGGTGTGGAAGCATCAACTTATCTATGTTGTGGACGATGTGCATTTGCTGGGGACAAATACTCAGAACATATTCAATGGCAAGGCTGAAACATATTCTGTTTAATTTTGAAGTATTCAGCTGGTCTTTTGTTTTTTTCAGACTTAACCCTGTAGGTGACCCCTTTAAGTTAGGATAAGGCTTAGTTAAGTTTGATTCATATTGGCTTCATGATATGGTTATATAAGGTGACAAGCATGAATATTTTGTATCTGGTTGTTAGTTTTTTTCTTCCCGCTAAAATTTCAAGTATATTAAAAGAAAGAAAGAAAGATTAGAAGGGAAAAATACAAACTGCTGCCAAGAATCTCATATGCCTAGCCTCACCTTCGGCATTGCCGTCAGCAGGGGTAAGATTAGAGATCACAAAAGAAAAATAAAAAAAAGGAGAATTCTCCCAAATTAACAAAAACGATAGTGAGCTCTTCCCTGAGCATCTATTTGAAGATCATCAAGCATTTTGGATTGCCAAGAGGTTGGGTCCACTGAATTTTCTAACTTTGCTGCGGACTTTGTAAGAAAATCAGCAATAGGATTAGCTTCCCGATAGCAGTGAATGATTTTCCACTGAATACACTATAAGTAGTTTTGCAGAGATGTCCAGTGTTGCCAAACATACCAAGGAACTATACCTTTCGTAACCATAAGTACCACTTCCACTGAATCACTTTCTACCCAAATCTTCGTGAGATTCATATCCTTTGCTTGTTGTAACCCTAGAAGTAAAGCACGGAATTCAGCCACAAAGTTTGTGGTGACACCAAGGTAGATTCCATAAGAACAAACCGCTTGTTAGGTGCCAATCCCTGAAAACACCCCCTGCGCCAGCTTTCCCTGGCTTTCCCAAGGAGCAACCGTTTATTAGTTAACTTGAACTGTGTGTGTTAGTTAACCACTTCTTCATTTTCTGGTGTTTGATGCCACCTCTATGCATATAATAGAGCAAGGTCTGAGTATGGCTGCCCTTTTGTGGATATAGATGTGTTATCTGTATTTTTTGGCACCTTTATGCAAACAATAAAGCAACTCCTGCATGTGGATGCTCTTTTGTGGATATAGATGTGTTCTCCATATTTTTGGGCACTTATTATTATTTTTTATTTTTTAGGTCTTATGGGATGATGAATTTTTTTTTTTTGATATTTTTTTCTCTATTAATGGATTCATTAAGCATATGAAACGGAAAAGAATTTTCTCAAGGATGTGCCTACACATCCATCAATCATGGACACTGGTCCTACAACATGATTTAGCTTCTTATTTCTTCTACATGGCAACTCTTGGTCTCTTTCTCCCGTCTGCTTGTTTCTTTGGTTTCCATTTGAGTTTTAATTTGTTATGGATATTTTATATGGGTATGATCAATCTTGGCGTGTGTGACTGGAAACTGGTTCGGAACACGGTTGCAATGATTGTTTGGGGCCTAATTTAGCCATTTGGGCCTCAAAACCACCAGTCAAAACTTGCAGCCGATACTTACCAGGTTTTGGTCTAAATTTTGGTTTCACAAAATGTTTTGGTTTCGAGGCAGGTTACAAACTGAAACATTGAACCTTTTCTGGAACATGATCATCCAACCTATTTCTGCTCTCTGTTGTTGGCACTTATATCTTTTCTGGTATTATCTTTGTATTCCTTAGCTAGCTTGCTAGTTTACTTGGATTCCAGTTTAGTCTAATGGTTGGGTAATAATTTCATATTTATTAAGTATAAAACAGCTAATGATGTTTCACCAGTTTTTCAAAATCTTTCAATGCAATGCTAATATGGAAAGTAATAAAATGTCATTTTATTGAGTGCCTTATTTATCACTGGTTTTCTCAATCACATTTAGTTGTTTTTCTAGAGAGAATAAAGGCAGGCAGTTCTATGGACTAATAGGTATGAATAAACATATATTGAACATGAAGATAATTACGAGGACTTTGAGAACTTATGGAAAATTGATAGAGACACTGTTAGGTTGACAATGCACTGAGGCATGAACAAAATTGTATAACTATTAGATTCTTTCCGATAGCAGTATGAATTCAGGACGAGAAGGAATAGAATAGTGCTTGCTGTGCTGTAATCATGCTGCCATCATAGTTACTGCTCCAGTGTTTTGCTTGCTTATGTGTTGTTTGGATAAATATAAACACAAAATAATATAATGTTTTATGTTGATAAAGTGTTCTGTATTGGGCATCGTATTAGAATATATTCCTGATACTAATACTAATACTAATACTAATACTAATACTAATGCTAATACTAAACTATAGCATCATAATTGGTGAATATTTTTTCTTAATATATGCTTATGAATAAATCGGTTAAGATAATTATTTCTTTCTGTTTCTTTTTTTATCTTTCTTTCTTTCTCACAATCCTTTCTGCTTGAAAGTCGAATGCTTTATCGTTTGTTTGTATGAACTTTTGATGTCATGTAATCTCCTATTTGTTTGAAGTTCTTTCTCCTTCTTTCCTCTATTTATTCTTCTCTATTCATTCTTCTCTCTCTCTCTCTGCTGTCTCTATGCCGGTCTGCTGTCGGGCACTCTCAGGATTCACAACCCAACCGAATTCTCTTAGTTACAATCCAGCACCTGCTCTATCCTATAACGGTGGAAGTGCTGCATCAAGTATTTTCTCCTCATGGGTTTGTGGAAAAGATCGTGACATTTCAGAAGTCTGCTGGTTAGATTCTTGAAAGTCTTCTCTTTCTCTCGCTTAATTTTTATCTCTATATAACGCTTAAGAGGTTTGGTCGGATAGAATTTGCATTAATTTTGATGAATGTTTCTGAACTATTCTTCATTTTGTGAAATATTGTTTCTTGTGTTTCTGATAAGACGTTTTCAGGATTTGACATGCTCCCCTTTGTCTTTTGAGCTGTAGGAACTCATGCTACCACCTTTTTAGTTATGCAAGGAGTGATACTAAATAGAATGTACAAAAACTTTTTTTTTTTTTTTTTTTTACTTCTTTTCATTTTCTTTTTGTGAAAATGTGCAGGTTCTCAAGCTCTTATCCAGTATCAGTCACGCCTGAGTGCGGTTTCAGCAAGAAATGCTCTCCAAGTATGTAGTTTTGTTCCATTTTGAGAAGTTACTTGGGGTAGCTTCTTGTTTGAGTTCAACATATTTGTCCAAGAATGGGTTTTAATGGCTAGCAACTTATTACAGGGTCGTAATATTTATGATGGTTGCTGTACGCTGGATATTCAATTTTCAAAGTAAGTTTTTCATTCTGGTAGTGTTTTCTTTACTGTTGTGCTTGTACTTTTCTGGTGTTGAAAAACTCTCTCATCTATTCATTCTTTCTCAACATGCAGCCTAAGTGAGTTACAAGTGAACTACAATAATGAACGGTCAAGGTATGCTGATGTTCATATCCTTAATTTGAATATTTAAAGGATAGTCAATAAACTATAACTAAAAGATATTCAAATAAACTAACCTTCATGTTTCACTTTTGTAATGCTTCGGGGTGCCTGTCATTGTGCAGGGATTTCACAAACCCATCTTTGCCTTCAGAACAGAAAGGCAGATCCTCACAAGTATGTTTTCATGGTTATTTTTATTTTTCTTGAAGGTTTACACTTTTTGGCTCATCACCAATTTATTTTCAGGCTCTTTCTACTTTACTTGTTTGTGGATTCAGAGTCTTAAGGATTCACATGTAATATCTCTATGTTCTACTTTTCAGCAGCCTGGATATGGTGATGCGGGGGGCATGTATGCCCTTCAACCTGGAGCTGGGGCAGGTGTGTATTTTTTACTTATTTATTTATTTTTTAAATTTCTTGAGAATTACGATTCCTATGTTTATCAGTTGTGCAACCAATTGTTGATGCACATATTGTATTTTCTCTGTTTCAGTTGCATTTCCACAGGTGGGTGTAGCTTAGACCTTGCTCTGTGCTCTTCCAGGTGGTCTTATTCTCAGCTGCAGAGTTTACTATCTTCTGCTTAAGGAATACTTCAGATGGCTGCAGAGTGGACCTCTTCCCCTCCTTTGCTTGTGGTGGATGCACTACCTCGGGTCTTCCACTCCATGGGTCCCAGTTCAAAGATCTCCTTAGCCTAAACTTGGCTGGATACAGTTCTTGAATTATTGTCCATCATTTGGATGGTCAGGGTGGTTTGGATGCTAATTTTGGCAAGATAATACTTTGTGAACCATGGAATGGTACCTGAGGTGCTGCTATTTGCTCAAAGGATCTGTTCTGTGGTAGTGAGGGTAGAAGTTAGGACCTCTGTTTGAAGTATTCCTTGATATATATTTTTGTTGCTTGCTGTTTCCACTTTATTTTCTATCCAACAAATATTTCAAATATGCACATGAATGGAACTTTTTTTATTTCTCCCCTTCTTTGTTTCATTTTAGATGGGCAATGCTGCAGCAATAGCAGCTGCATTTGGTGGGGGGTTGCCTCCTGGAATAAGTGGTACTAATGATAGGTGCACAATCCTGGTCTCTAATCTAAATACTGATGTAAGCGTCTTTATCCTTGTTTCCTATTAATAGTTTCATCTCTTTTTCTTCTCTGCCATTTCATGCTTGGTGACTTTTTCTTCATCCCAGAGAATCGATGAAGATAAACTCTTCAACCTTTTCTCCATCTACGGGAACATTGTGAGAATTAAATTTCTCCGCAACAAACCGGATCATGCACTTGTTCAGATGGGTGATGGGTTCCAGGCTGAATTGGCTGTACACTTCTTGAAGGTTTGATAAATTTAACTCTTAGAACTTCATGCTTAAGTTATATTTTTTGTCACTAGAGTCTCAATAAGGCACCGGTCGACTTCTCTGCCATGGAGAAAGTATGGTTGCGAAGATTTGTGATGGAAAAATTTCATGACTAAAAAATTTATATTGAGTTTGTTTGTCAGACAAAAGAGGATATTGAATGTGGGGTCCCACAACAAAATAATTATCCTTTTGAGCCAGGTGCTTGAGTAATAGAGCGCACAGACCTTTTGACCTAGGTCCATGTAATTTGATTAGGTGAAAATAATGAACTTGTATGGTAAAAATTGTGTAGAAACAAATTCATCCGTACTATAATTTATCTGGATCAATTTTACAGGGAAAAAAGTAGGGCCTACATGATTCTGGTGAGATAAGTGGTGCAATTTGGGCTGGCTGTGAGAAATTTGGTCATAAATTTGACGATATCATCTCACAGCTCCATGAATGGGCTCATCTTTATTCGGTTTATCAACAATTGTATAACCCGGCCTGGCTGGCCTGAAATGAAACCCTTATGGGGAGATATTACAATAGAACTCTCTTTTTGATGTTGAATGGGCATGCCCTGAGGCATACATTGCACCAGCCAGTGGTCTGGTTGACTAGAAATGCCTATTTATTTGTTATGAGCAGTATAATTTCTGTTTTCTTCTGAGGCCAAACTCTGCTATTAAAAAATTGTTCTCAAGTTTGCATTATTGCGAGATTTGCATGGGTGGGGGGGCATGGTATTTGGAATTTATTCCGGTAATATACTATTTCAGTGATTTTGTTATATTTCACATTCATACTTGCCGTGTGGTGTGTGCTCTGCATGGTTTAAAGTAGAAAAATGTGAAGGGAATTCCAGGGTCAGCTATCTGGAGAGACCACAAATTATATTTGGTCTCATCAAATAAACAATTCCTTGGAAGGAGGCAATACGGGATACATTAAGGGCCAATTTAATTTGGGCCATTCCCATACAAAAATGATTGAAGCAGTCAATTTATTTCATGTCACTGAATTATGTGTAGGGTACATCTCCTTGTAAGTAAACCAAAAGTTGAACCCCTCTTTTTACTGACTGGGTTGAAGTTTCTACTCATGTGCCTTGACTATTTTTCATAATGTTTGTTTTTAATCTACTTTCTTTTCTTGGATCTCCAGGGAGCCATGCTGTTTGGAAAGAGATTGGAGGTGAACTTCTCGAAGCATGCAAACATTACGTCAGCCCCTGACACTCACGAATATGTGAACTCAAACCTCAATCGCTTCAACAGAAATGCTGCAAAGAACTACCGCTACTGCTGCTCTCCCACCAAGATGATCCACTTGTCCACTATTCCCCAGGACATTACGGAGGATGAGATCATTTCTCACCTAGAGGAGCATGGAAACATTGTAAACACCAAACTGTTCGAGGGGAATGGAAAGAAGCAGGCCCTTGTTCTGTTTGAGACAGAGGAGCAAGCTACAGAGGCGCTTGTATGTAAGCACGCCAGCACCATTGATGGGTCGGTCATCCGGATCTCCTTCTCCCAGTTGCAAACAATCTAAGAAAGGAAGACGGGTGATATGATATATTTTGCAAAGATGGTATGGTTTGGGAACTGGTCATCTCTTTAATTATTCCCTTCTTTTCTTGTACTGCTGGTTGTAAGTTGTAACCTTTTGCAGGAGTCATGAAGTGATATTTGCTTAATGTTCTCATTTCCCTTTTCATTTCTTTCCACTCTCAGTTTCTATTCAATAGGTTTCTTAAATATTGGGGGGGATTTTCTGTTCTGTACTTGTAGGTCTTGGAAGATGAGTTGCCAAGGGTTTTATTTTTGCTTTATTTTTTATTGGTTACCCAGGCTTTACCATCTTATCCAATTGTAGTATATTTACATTGCATTGTGAAGTATGCCGTCATTTAGATCCCATTTGCTACACTTTAGTGCAACAGGTTGAAAAATGGTTCCCCACCATTTGCAGTTGCGATTTCTTCCTATCCATTTAATGCAGGGATTCAAATTATGGGATCGGGATCTGGTTCTTTTCCGGCTAATTCTGATCTGGATTGGCCCCCCATTGGCTCCCCATTGGCAAAATCATAAATTTTTACCCCCGAGCTAAAGGTAAATGCTTTCTAGGCCTCCTCAATAGAGTGAAAAATAAATTATCAACTCTAATATGTTATCTTCTGCAGGTCTCACTGTTCTCCTATGATCTACTCTTGCTTCTATTTCATCCTTCCTCATGTCTTCCTTGTTGGTGTATGGTGTCTTGTATTCTGTCGCAGTTTAATCCAGGGAGTACTGGTGCAGCACCTAGACAGGCAGGACGACGGTCCTGATAGTCGCTTAGCCGACCGTTGAGGGCAATTGTGTACTTTCTGGATTAAGGTTTTTTCACTATATATTTGTAGCGAGAGTTTTTTTCTCTATAATACAAGCAATACTGAGAGGTGTGAGGACGGGCGTTGTAATCCTATTCTCCATTGATAGTGAAGTAGGATCTCATCTCACCGGGGACGTAGACAACCTTGTTGAACCTCGTAAAATTCTTGTGCATTGTTTGTTTTGTTTTTTTATTATCTTTTGCATCGTTTTAGGGTTGCGTTTCTACAAATTGGTATCAAAGCTCTAGGTTTTCGTTTTCTAGGGTTTACTATCACGTTGACAGAGAAGGGATTGAATGTGAAGTATGACATCGAAAGGTTTAATGGGAAGAACAATTTCACCCTCTGGCGTCAAAGGATGAATGATCTTCTGATACAATAGGGTTTGGCGAAAAAGTTGTTCGGGAAGTCGAAGAAACTTGCAAAAATTATTGATAAAGATTGGGAAGAGATGGAGGAAAAGGCGGTAAGTGTTATTCGATTAAATCTTTCTGATGATGTCCTACAATATGTTGTGGGTATCGAATCTGCACCGCAGTTATGGGCGAAATTTGAAAGCATCTACATAACGAAATCCTTAACGAATAAGTTGTTTGTGAAGAAGCAATTGTATTCTCTACAGATGGAGAAAGGTACGGATCTATTAGAGCATCTTAGCATATTCAATCAGATCGTAAGTAAACTTGCAAACCTGGAGGTTAAGATCGAGGATGAAGACAAGGCGTTACTATTACTGTCGTTGCTCCCAGAATCATATGATCACCTAGTAACGACTCTCTTGTACTAGAAGGAGACCCTTGAGATGGATGAAGTCGTAGTTGTCCTCATGTCCAATTATACAAGGAAGAAGGTCAGCAGTACGAAATCTTAAGGAGAAGGTTTTTTCGGAGGTGACAAGGAGCAGGAAAGAGGGAAATCAAATCAGAAGGGATATGGGAAGAGTCGATCGAAATCAAAAGGGGCAAAGACAAAGGTCTCTTGTTACTATTGCAAGAAGGAAGGTCATCTGAAGAGAGAGTGCTTGAAGAGGAAGGCGGACTTAAAGAAGAAAGGTGTAGATAAGGCATCTGAGGAAGCTAGCGTGGCTGGCAGTTCAGATGAAGATGATGGAGATGTACTCTCTATATCATTAGGTAAGAATCAACCTTCTGATTCTTGGATTTTAGATTTTGGATGTTCATATCACATGTGTCCACATAATGATTGGTTTGATACATATCAACCATATAATGGTGGGTCTGTCCTAATGGGGAATGATGCCGTATGCAAAACCATTGGGATAGGCACTATCAAAATCAAGATGTTTGATGGGATAGTAAGAACCTTAGTAGATGTGAAACATGTACTAGAATTAATGAAAAATTTAATATCTTAGGGGGTACTTGACTCAAATGGCTACAAGTACATAGCGGAAGGTGGAGTTCTCAAAGTTATTAAGGGTGTAATGGTTGTCATGAACGGACAGCTAGCAGGAAACCTATACAGACTCATAGGGAGCACAGTTATAGGTGGAGCATCTGTGACTACAGATGCAGTATTTGATACAGATGATACCTATCTGTGGCATATGCGGTTAGGGCATATGGGAGAAAGAGGATTGATAGAGCTTCATAAAAGGAAAATGTTGAAGGGAGTAAAGACTTGTAAACAGAACTTCTGCAAGTATTATGTGTTTGGAAAGCAGTGCAAGGTCAGTTTCAAAACTACAAAACATAAGAGTAAATGGGTGCTTGATTATGTACACAACGATATATGGGGTCCTTCAACAACAAAATCTAAAGGTGGGGCAGAATACTGCATGACCTTTGTTGATGATTACTCAAGGAAAGTATGGATCTACTTCATGAAGCATAAAAGTGAGGTGTTCACTAAATTTAAGGAATGGAAGGCTGAGGTAGAAAGGAAGATAGAAAAGAAAATTAAACACTTGAGAATAGATAATGGAGGAGAGTACACATACAAGCCGTTTCTAGAATTGTGCAAAGCTGAAGGGATTACACGTCACTTCACGGTTCCAAAGACACCACAACAAAATGATGTAACTGAAAGGATGAACAGAACACTTCTAGAAAGAGCTCGGAGTATGAGGCTGAATGCAGGGTTGAGCAAGAGATTTTGGGCAGAAGCAGTGAACATGGCATGTTTCCTCATCAATAGGTCTCCATCAAAGGCAATTGATTGTAAAATTCCTGAAGAGGTATGGACAGGAAAATGAGTAGATTATTCTATCCTAAAAATATTTGGTTGTCCAGCCTATGCGCATGTTGAGAGTGAGCAGCGTTCCAAGTTAGACTCAAAGTCTAAGCAATGTATCTTTCTTGGCTTTAAGAAAGGTGTAAATGGATTCAAGTTGCGGGATCTAAGTTCACAGAAAGTTGTGGTTAGCAGAGACGTGTTTGATGAGTCTCATATAGTGAAATCAAATTACAATTCACAAGCAGTTGATGAAAATAAAGAATGTTCTACTATGCGGGTGGAGTTAGGTGAGTTAGAAACAATAAGAGAGAATGAGTCATCAAGTGACTTACCAGGACAACAGGAAGCAATAGAAGTTCCCTATACTGTGGCAAAGGGTAAAGGGAAGCGTACTCACAAAACACCTATGAGATACGGGTTTGAGGACATGGTTGCCTATGCCCTCACTATAGGTACAGGTGATCCATCTTCCTACCATGATGTTTTGAGTGATGCACATCATGATAAATAGATAACAGCTATGATGGAGGAAATAGAATCTCTACAGAAGAACAAGACTTGGGAGATTGTGGAAAAACCCAAGGGAAGAAAAATCATTGGGTGTAAATGGGTCTTTCGTAAGAAAGAGGTAGCATATGAGAAGGAGCGTGAAAGGTATAAGGCCAGACTTGTAGCCAAGGGCTATGCACAGAAGGAGGGGATAGACTACAATGAAATATTTTCTCCGGTGATGAAACACACTTCGATCAGGGTACTACTTGCTTTGGTGGCCATGTATGATTTAGAGCTTGAACAACTTGATGTGAAAACTGCATTTCTTCATGGTGACTTGGAGGAACAGATTTACATGGAGCAGCCTGAAGGTTTCAAGGTGCAGGGAAAGGAAGACCATGTTTGTCTACTTAAGAGGTTGCTTTATGGCCTTAAGCAATCTCCTAGGCAGTGGTACAAGCGCTTTGATTCCCACATAATGAAGATTGGCTACACAAGAAGTGAGTATGATAGTTGTGTTTATTATAAAGTGTCAAGTGATAATTCCATTATTTTGTTGATGTTTTATGTTGATGACATGCTTATTGCTGCAAAGAACAAACATGATATAGTATCTTTGAAGTCTTTGTTGAGTGCTGAATTTGAGATGAAGGATCTTGATGCTGCTAAGAAGATCCTTGGCATGGAAATCTTTAGAGATAGAAATGCAGGTAAACTTTGGGTAACTCAAAAGAGGTATATTGAAAAGGTGCTAGAGCGTTTCATTATGAAAAAGGCTAAGCCGGTCAGCATTCCGTTAGTTGGCCACTTCAAGTTATCTGAAAGGGAATGCCCTACAACACATGAGGAGGTGGAGCAGATGTCTCAAGTCCCTTATGCTAGCACAGTTGGGAGTCTCATGTATGCTATGGTTTGTAGCAGGTCGGATTTGTCTCATGCAGTTAGTGTTAGCAAATACATGAGTAATCCAGGGAATGAGCATTGGAATGCAATTAAGTGGATCTTCAAATATTTGAGCAAGACTAAAGATATAGGTGTTATGTTCAGTGGCAAGGGAAGTTCTACAGAATTGGCAGGTTATGTTGATTATGACTATGCTGGTGATTTAGACAAGAGGATGTCTACTACAGGGTATGTGTTTACATTGGCTGGTGGACCTATATCATGGAGGGCGATGCTTCAGTCTACAATTGCATTGTCCACTACAGAGGCAGAGTACATGGCAGCAGTTGAGGCTGTCAAGGAAGGAGTCTGGTTGGCTGGACTAGTTTGTGAGTTGGGGTTGGAGCAAGGAGGTACAGTGTTACATTGTGACAGTCAGAGTGCCATACATCTTGCAAAGAATCAGGTGTTTCATGCAAGGACAAAGCATATTGATGTGAGATTTTATAAGATCAGAGAGCTTGAGTCAGAAGGTAGTATTCACTTGAGAAAAATTCATATAGATCTCAATTCTGCAGATATGTTTATAAAGCTAGTTACTACAGAGAAGCTCGAGTCCTGTTTGGACTTGATTAATTACTCATTGTTGAAGATGAGGGACGCACCAAACAGGTGCGGGTTTGTACCTCTAATGAGGTACAATGATGAAGACGTCTACAAGTTATCTTTACAGGAGGCTCGACAGAGTTCAAGCCAAGGTGGAGATTGTTGGTATATGGTGTCTTGTATTCTGTCGCAGTTTAATCCAGGGAGTACTGGTGCAGCACCTAGACAGGCAGGACGGCGATCCCGCTAACCGGTTAGTGGGCCGTGGGGGTTGTAAGGGGGGCAGGAGGCCCCCTTGCATACCCGCTCGAATTTTTTATTTAAGGGCAATTGTGTACTTTCTGGATTAGGGTTTTTTCGCTACATATTTGTAGCGAGAGTTTTTCTCTGTAATGCAAGCAATACTGAGAGGTGTTAGGACGAGCGCTGTAACCCTATTCTCCATTGATAGTGAAGCAGGATCTCATCTCACCGGGGACGTAGGCAACCTTGCCGAACCTCGTAAAATCCGTGTGTATTGTTTGTTTTGTTTTTTCATTATCTTCTTCATCGTTTTAGGGTTACGTTTCTACATTCCTTTCTAGTGTCTTAAGGGAATTTGTAATAATTTAGACTCAATCTACCTGAGATTTTGGAATGGTGATCATTAGGGGAAGAAAAAGGCCTTGTCAACCAAAGTGTCTTGGGGGACTAGGGGTCCAAACTTCTGAAATCCATGACAGGCTCTGTTACTAAAATTGGGATGGAGACAGAAAACTGAACCACAATCGATTTGGGCCCGTATCGTAACCTCCAATTGCTTTCCATCTAGATCCATCTTCCATCCTTCCACATTAAACAAGAGGGGCTATTGGTGTTGGAACAGCATAGCCAGCATAATCCCTACTCTTTCCAACATGGTCCGTAGAATCATTGGGGATGGTTGTAGCACTGATATTTGGTGGGATTCATGGATACCTTCACTTTCCAAACCTTTGAGCGAGTCCTACACATCCATACCTTCACACTTGGAGAACAATAAGTTCTCCAATTTGATGAATGGTAATGTCTGGAATACTAGTCTCCTTCTATCTTTTCTCCCTTTGAATGATGTTAATTCCATTTTAAATATTAATATTGGATCTCAGCAGGATAGATGGTGGTGTACCATCTCAAAATCAGAAAGCCTAACCACTAAACTAGCTGTTCAATTTTTGAGTTTTGATACACATACTAACATCAGTGGATCATCCAATAGGTGTTCATGCTTGTCTCCATGTTCATATTGGTGGCGCTTCTTCTTAAAACTCTGACTCCATCCAAAATTTAAGATTTTATTTTGGAGAGTTTTCCATGGAGGAATCCCGACCCTGGATGTCTTAGCTAAATGGATGCCTATGGAGAATATTTATATCTTGTGCAATTCTCAACATGAAACCCTATGGCACATTATCCTTTCATGTGTGGATTTACCAAATGAATCTGGGCTGCTAACCCCTTTGGTCTTCTTACGGCCACCCTTCGAGCTGCTTCTTTTCAGCAAGTTATTATGTACTTCTTTAACTTTAATACTATTCCACATAATAATTTTAAATATTTTTTCTCCATTTTTATAATTCTATGCTATTATATTTTTGTCTTGTAAAAAATGGATCCATTCAACTGACAAATACTCATTTCCACCCCCATTTACCAGTCCTTTATCAACATTGGTCAGTTGGGCCGTCGAAATTTTACACAATGGGTTAAGTAACCAACTAACAACAGTCTATCTATTGACAGGAAATGTTACAAGTATCCCTCAACTGCTAATATGTGCACCCACCTAGGGGTGTTGTAATCATTCCTCTTCTTAATATATTTCTGTTTCCAATAAAAAAAAAAAAAAAAATGAAATAAAATTTTCATGTTCACAAAAGTAAAAAAGGAATTAACAATTTCGCTAGAGGAAGGGTTTGAACCTTCGACCTTGTGGTTAACAGCCACATGCTCTGACCAACTGAGCTACTCAAGCAAAAAGATGTTAGTGGTAAATATTAATTATAAATAATATAATATGATCTAATTCTCCTTACATTTCCACCTTCCGTTTCTTTTAAGATATGAGATCAATGGTGTTTTTTTTTTCAAACTCCCCTCAGTGTTGCTGGTACTACGTCCTAATTTCCATTAACTTTCTTTGTACTCATTTAAATGACAGTGCGCGGACATTTGTTGCACGATCCAAGGGTCTGAGATCCCATCTCCCCCCTCCCCCCAATCAAGTGGCCCTAAGGGCACATGGTAAACAGGAATACGGATTCCCATTGACCGGGGATAAGGAAACCCGGTCCTTTAAAGAAAATCTAACATCAATCTTTCAAACCTGGGTAATAGCATCAGATGATTCCAGCCTACACAATGGTGTGGAATGAGAACCATTATCTGTAAACTTATCAGTTCACATCCATGTTCTAAACACTTCAGGTCGGGTTTGGTATATATTCTTGGAATAGATTTTGAGTATAGAACACATTCTTAAGTAAGAAAATACAAAATAATCAAGTTTCAGAATGCATTCTAGACCCAGAATACAACAGTTGGCTTTGGGCAGTTCCGCCAATTTCTAGTGTAATATTAAGGTAAGGTGTTTTAAGCACAGTAAATCAAAACCTTACCCTACAAGGCTTAAAAGGCCGGATGAGAGGCCCAACAAATAGGGGGCAGGGCAGAGTGGATGTCGCTTTTGGCCCACATTCCTACCTCTCAACAATTTCTACAAGAGCCTTTCCAATATCCAAACACATCCAAGACATCATCAAAAGTCCAGCTTCAACCTCCCATTTCTTACTTGAGGGATTAAACAAACAAAATACATTGAGAATTTCCTTGCATTCTTAAAATGTCTTCAATGCCTCCGAATGCAAACCTCTGTCAATTTGCCTCGGACGTTTCATTAGAATTGAGAAAGAAACAATTTGACTTCTGCCATTGTTCACCTTGTTGCAATGTCATCTCAAGTGATTGATGGAACTTGAATTAAAGCATAACACAGCACCAAAAGAACTGAAGAACTATGTATATTGCTAGTTAACAATGAAACTATCCAAATATGTACACAGCCATTAGTATGGAGCAGTCAAAGTCTCAACTCAATGATTCCAAAACGAGGACACAACATTGGAATCCAAAACTAAACAATAAGCATCATACATGAAGGTCTAATACTACGGAATTGGTGAACCCAGCATCAGAATGTGAACATGATCAGCAAACTAATGATGACCCCTTGCATTGTCTTTCTCTTAACACTGCAAAGACGTTCACAACCATCAATGAATATAGATGCACTGATCATTCAATACGATGGACAGACCATTACACACCACTCTACATGATTGCAACTACAAAACTGAAGCTGATTCAGTAATTCTCTGTTCCTGCTGAAGTGACAAAGCAACTCGCTGTATCATCAAGGAGCTAATTGTGAAGGGGTAAAGTTTCATATACCTAAACCAACTAACATGCATACAGTAATTATGGAGTTACCTGACCTACCTTCATAGTCCGTGCTACTACATTAATCTATTGAGAGGGATCCGATCCTTGGGATGAGGAATACTTTGTAAAGGAGTTATCAGTTGTGGCATTGTCATACCTCCAGAAACAATGATCTCTGAATCATCAACAAAAATCAGAACAAAGTTATTTAAGCAAAACATCCACTATTCATATAAATCATAAAAGGAAATCGAACGCAGAATTTCTAAACCAGTCACTAAGACACCAAAATTTGCAGGGCATGCAACAGGGTAGCTATAATAGTCCAATGTTTCGATCTTGTGGCAAGCTAAGGTGGCAATTATAATCAAGCAGTCGTCCATTATTTGATAAACCCATCCTCTGAAAAAATTATCACAGTGGTTGTTTGGTCTAAGCTAATGCGCTTCTAGTTTTGCTTGTCATGCATAGAATATTGACAAGTCACTTGAAACTCACAAGAGAGCACCACGACCAAATAGTATGAGATGTTATCCACCATCACGGAAGAATATAGCACAGTGTCAATGAACCCTTTGGTGCATCAGCCTCTGCTCTGTCTCCTAAAAGGGGATATTCAGGTTCAAGTCTTGTCTGCAACACTGCGAGTAGGCTGTGGTATCCCAAACTAATGCTTACATATCCTACTGAACCAAAAAAATATTTGGACCTGGCTCGTCTCGGTCTAGGGTTCCAAACGAGTTCATGCCAGTCAAACTTCCAAGAAAGTGTTACTGCATCAAATATTAAAAGTGATAGTTTGGTTTTGCACCAGATTTTACTAGTATATACTATATAGCATAGTGTTGTCTCTTTTGGGAATTTACCTCTTTCTTGACGTTTCAACCCAATTGCCTTATTGAATTTTTTTTTTTCATGGGATCTTACGTGAGTTTGAGAGATGTCACAATCTCCACATAAGTTCTTGAACACAAATGTAGCATTATATCAACTTTGACTCGAAATTTGGTATTTTATATGAATAAATGTAACATTTCAATCACTTTGACAAATTGTTGTATCCTTTGTATTGTTTCATGTGATTTTGTTTTGAGGTCTAGAGAAACCGAAATATTAAGCCAAATTTCAACTATTTTGATCAATATTTCGAACATTAAAATAAGTCCCATGTGGCAAATCTGGCCTCCCTATTTTATGTCATACACAACATGCTATTTTCATAATATGGGGCTGGTAAGCTTACCCAGTTCCTGTAAAGGGTCCGCAACCAATTTTCACCCCAGCTGCCCATTTCATACTTATCTTACTGTCCTAGCTTCAAACAAAAGCCGAAGAAAAACCAACTTTTTTTTTCTATGTTTTATGTCTTATCTTTTTAGGGTGGGTGTCAACACTCAAGCTTACAAGTAATCAAGTAACAATGGTTAGAAGGATGACCACTGCGACAAGATAATAGATAGAGCAAGGGAAAGAAGAAACAAACCTATGCCTTCTCGGATAGAAAGATTTGGTCTTATTATCTCCTCAGAGTTAACAAGAAAAATATCACCAATATATAGATGGTTTGTAGGAACATAAACACTACATAACTCTTCATCCATATTTTCTCTCTGCAATCAAGGAAACAATAATTACAATAACAACAACAATAAAAAAAAAATAATAAGAATAATAATAATAAGCTCCAAGCATACTTGGTAATGACAATAAACCAAATATTCACATGTGAATAGAAACATCATATTCATATCATGTCCACCAATTAAGCCAACACCAAGGAGGAAACTGTAGCATGTTTGTTCAAAGGGGAAATTGCAAATGATTCTCAAATGAGAAAATTTTTAAATCCATCTCGGGCTCAAACAGCAAGAGACTTTGAAAAAATTGGTTTGAGAGATGACAAAAATACATATTTGATGTCTATAAATTAATTAAAATAAGAAAGAAAGGTTACCTGAAGGACAACTGATGATGTTATGAAACCAAATGCATATTCACCAACACGTGGATGACGAATAATTGCGACCTCTTTGAAAGCAGTTGTATTTTGGTCTGTGAAGATGATACATAATGTTAGCTAAAACCATAACTCAGAAAATTAGGCGTCATCCAAGACGAAAAGGAATTATGGACATACTACAGCCAAGGTACTGAGTTTTCATTTCAGTCATGATCTGAGCCATGGTAGAAGCCAAAATATTTCAGCGATTTTAATTGTGGCGCTTTTATCTGGCTTCAATCACTCTGAAATGATTCCAGTTTAGTTGACTTTTTTTTTTTTTGTTAATACCGAATTGCTTAATATCAGAACATTCCTCAACCTACAACCCACAAACTCGAAGCCAGGATCTCCCTGAGAGTTGATAATTCCTGACTGCTGAAGCAACACCCAAGATCTGGAGAAGTTTCACTTCATGATGCCTGACACAACTTATGTTGCAACAAAAAAAAAAAAGCACAAGAACGCACAAGTATGAGTTGCTCTAGAGTAGAGACAACAATTACTTGTCAAACATCAGCCCATTGACACTCATTTCAATAGGATCAAATCAAGTTCCCTCCCATGCACATATATATTAAAGCAAAACCTTAGATCGCAAGCATCAAGTTGACTGTACTTAACTTTCATTCAACACAGAAAGTTTAAATATTGAAAAGTAGAACTCTAAAGCTCTGAAAAATGATGGAACTCTGAGTGCAACAATTGAAAAAATAAATAAATAAATAAACCATGTAAGAACCCTAAATCAACTAAAAATGAAATAGGAAGTCAGATACAGCTAGGAAAAATGGAAATAATTGAAGGACTGGTGTAGTACCTGGAGCAATAGCAGCACTAATTTGTTTAGATGCCGAGTATATATGCTTCATTAGCGGCATTTTCTTTATCAACCATTCTCCAAGCCAAAAAATAGTGGCACCCATCCATGATGAAACAAATATACCAATGAGGAATACAAAAAGTAAAGATGTCACAAATCCAAGCCCTGCATTGTAGAAACAAAAGCCTTAAGACTTCTAATTACTACCACCAATACCTCCAGATAAGCGAAGATCTATTTACAAGCAACAGAGAAATTAACTAAAAGGCAACATGACCGATCAAGCGCTAAGTAGAAAATCCAAAAAGCATCAAAGTTGCCTTGTCCTAATTTTGCTAACAATCTAGATGCTTCATTATTTTTCATTAGTTAATTGCTAAAAACAACAAACCCATACGAGGTATAATTGAAGAGCTACCAAAAATGTCATGATGAAAGAAGAAGAATAAGCAGACCACTGCACTGTAGAGTGTGACATTTTCCAGTATATGTTGTAAAGCTCCAGTGATAGACGGCACAAAGATAAATAGGATAACAGTAAAGATTCAGTGGTGTGGATAGATTTGACAACTATATCATCCCATAGGGAATGGGCCCAAGAAATGTAAGAAAATAAAGACGGGCAGAGTATAGGACTTATCTGAATTATGTTGTAGCAGTATATCACAAGATGTATTTGTACCGGATGAAGTAGGAATTCACAGCATTGCAGATTCCGAATCAGGAACACAAGAGTTTGGAGTCCAGTCGTATCCAAATGTTAATATCATTAAGGTTTTTAAACACCTCTAATTGTGCATACCAGGTTGACAATGTTTTTATGCCTCCAAGATAAAACAACTCCCAAATCACATAAGATGCACCTCTAAATGTGATTACATAGGAAAGTCCGAAGGTTATACTCATTACTTAGACATTCAGAATACTAAATACACAATGAATCATAAGAACAAAAGCACCCTCTAGTTGTTTTGTTAATGCCTTAACAATAATTTTCAAACCATTTACAAAATATATTGACAACGTACCTATACAAGTTTGGGTGTGTCTGTTTATATACAGATGTGTCTGTACATGTAAGCGTCCATGTACACATAATGTGTCTGTACACCCATATATAGAAATAAATCCAACAAGAAATAATCTTGGAGGGAAAGAAAACAAGAAGACAAAAATAAGGGTATAAGATAGGGTCAAAAGGAAGCAATATCAAATCCAATTTTGTGTAAGAATATATGAACTGGGTGACAGGTTAATGTTTGGTTATTCCAATCAATTGAAAGGGGAGTAACATATTTCTTTATAGAGAAACCAATTTTTATTAAGCATTCATAGACTCCCTAGTGCAGAATTCCAGCAGGAAGAGATGAAGAAGAGCATGCGGTTTTGAGTTTTGCGGTCGGTTCAGTTTTCTGAGTCAAACTGAACCTGCAGTTCAAAATCAGTTAAAGTTAGACTCAATTTTAGGTCCCCAATGGATTACATGGGTCACTAATTGAGTATTTTTGGGTTTTCTATCGCTAAGGGCCCATTCCATAAGCCAAATATTAGGGAGGTGGAAGTATATTAGTCTTCTAAGTCTTCCATTACCACAAGGACAGAAGAGTCTTCTGGTACTTGCGATATTGTACTGATGTTATAATTTAATAGCTATGTATACAATGGGAGGGGGCTGCCGCTGGACTGTGGACTCTCTCTTTCATGCAGCAGTCTACTCTCTTCTCCTACTTTGTTAGTTCTGGTTCTCCTTTTCTGGTGTTGTTTCAACTTATTTTATCTATAAAGAATAATATTATGTATTATTCATAAATGATCAATAATTAAAGCAATTGAACATCGACAAACAAAACATTTCTGGAGTAAGACTTCATAATTACAAGAGTCTTCTTTCTTCTTCCGATTGATAAAGTTAATTTGAATAAGATTTCACAAGTGCAGGACAGACATTGTTATAAGAGGGATCATATACTCAAGTGACCCAAAACAAAACCAGATGTTTGCTACTCCTCTCGAAGCCTACTTAGTTTTCAATGCAACTAACTGCATTTGTGTTTCTTTGTCCCTTGATTAAACTGTACAAATTAGACCAAGATTTAAGAAAGTGACAGTGGACCATCTATCGTTGAATTGCGCTAAAAGTAAGGAATCAATAGTCACTTATCACTTGTGAACTTATGGAAGTGTAGCATACAAAAAAAAAAAATCACAGAGAATTCTTTAGAGACTTACCAAAAATGTCAATTCCAAGTCTTTCATATATTGGACTGAAGAAACCATCCACAAATTGAACAAACCACCATGTAATGAAAAAGGTAACCGCAACAGGAAAAAGGACCACACTGCAATTGCAAGAATGAACTTCTTTAGCTTGGCAAAATTGAAGAACCAGGGTCATGCTTAACAAACTCCAACTCATGAAGTAATGACTTATTACCATCCAGTCATGAATTTTTTGGAGATCCAACTCTGGAAAACAACAAAACAAGCCTGACAAGCGTGGGAAACAAAAAATGTCAGGCATGAAAATGACTGAGTAATCTATATAAGCATGATTCGTAAGTAAGAACAATTTCCAAATAGAAACTATGTTACCAGGGTTCAAGAACAAGGATTGGGTACGGGTACATGTCGAGTCGTCAGATGCATGTGTCCCAAACTAAGGATACTGGAATATGTGTCCAAAAATGAGTATGGGCACAGGGACTTGATCAAAATTGTGTCAAAAAGATTTGGGGGTGTTAATCTTCTTGTTTTTCAAAAGCCATGTTCAGGAATCTAGATTTTGGGTGTGCATCAGAGACATAACAAATATCTATACCCATGACATGTCATGATGGCACGGATGAGTAAGTGAATTGCCCAGGTAATAGAGGAAGTAGATAGCTTCTTTGTCCATAAACAGTCCCACCATATCATGCACACATCCACCCCAGTTTGTGCAGGCATGTACTCATTCATGAACACAAACAAATTATACAACATGAAAACACCTGTGGTGTTAATCTTTTGTGTGAGACTAAGCACACACACACACACACACAAATCAGAATACCCTTCCTTCCCTCCTCAGAATACCATTGATACAAATTTCGTTAGCTCACAATCATTTAAAAACTCTAGTAAGTTGGACCAGGGGGTGGTGAGTATAAATTTGAGTCAAACAAGGTGCTGGCCTGCTGAGCCTATTCGAAATTCATCGAACGCTAGGCCCAGTTGCAACTCATGAGCAGCCATCTAGGTGCATTAGGATCCCTAGAAATCCCTTCAATATGCTCTAGTAATCCAATCTCCAAAGCTCATAAGAAGGAGAGAAACCTTATGAATTGAAACAAAACACCCTTCGCTAATTAAGACAACTTCAGAACTAACAGATTTTCAACCCTTTAAAAGCATTGCTACCTAGGGACTGACATACTTCTCTCAGTAAGAACCATAGGACCTTGAAATGCTGCAAGAATTTAGTTCTCAGAGAATAACTATCACAATTGAGCTTCAATGTCCGCTTATGGTGGCTCCTTACAGTGGTGCCTAGGTGACCAGATGTTTTCCTAGGACAAGGAGACACAGACATAGCAAGGTGTAAATACGTGTCCACTAGGCACCTTGGTGTACAGGAGGTGACAAGGCATGCGGCTCAAGTGATTATTTTTGGCTAAGTAATCACCAAGTCAAGAATTTGTATCTACTCTGTGCTATATGCCTATATTACCTATCATAAATGAGTGTTTCTTCGTATCATTTTATTCTGTAAATTGAGAAGAAAAACATGTTTATGTTCGTATGCTCTTTTTCACTCCTTTTAATTGTGGCTGTACATTTTACTGCATACATGTGTAAAACATGTGGTATAAATTCAAACATGCTCTAGTAGTTTGGTTATGACTGCCAAGAAGCCAATTCATATACTTCAATAAATTTTAATCTTTTATTTTTCTTCTATTATGTTTAACATCGAGGGTGCTAGGAAGGGAACTGGACTGAGAGAAGTTTGGCACATTGAAGTATTGGGGCTCGGCAACCACCTAGGCTAGAAGCCACCTGTTGCCTAGGTGTTTTGATAACAATATTGTTCTTCAAGCAAATGAATAGGGAGGAGATTAATAAGAGTGCCACCACCTTTGCTTCCTTCGTTCAGAATCATTTGATAAATAAAATGCTTCACAATATATTACTATTGCTCCTCTCTGCATAATTGTTTCCCCAATGTCCTTGTAATGTAGCCTTAGCTTATTATGCACATTGGTCATTCTACAAGTTTGTCCATTATTAAAAATCTGTTCTCTGTTATTGGGATCCAGAACTTGAGGATGTAACATTATCACTCAAAGCACATTCAATGGAGTTTC
Source organism: Macadamia integrifolia (assembly GCF_013358625.1). Classification (NCBI taxonomy): domain Eukaryota; kingdom Viridiplantae; phylum Streptophyta; class Magnoliopsida; order Proteales; family Proteaceae; genus Macadamia; species Macadamia integrifolia. Next base: position 34,686,943 of record NC_056559.1, on the reverse strand, counting down.
TGTGCATGCTTCCACCCGTTTCACTTTTTTCCCCTGATTTTCTTTTAAGAATCAAACGAGAATTATCTGCATTCACCATTTGATTTGATCCACTGGATATAACAAATGAAAATTCATCAATAAACAGAATCTTTCACACGCTATACTAACAGCAGCCAGCCAGCCAGCCAGCCAGCAACCCAAAAATCCCCAAATCTACAGTATCTAGCCATCAAAATATATACCAACAAATTAACATTCGCTATCATAAGACTGGTTTAAAATTATGAACTTTCGGTAACCAAAGTTTGGAATACCAATCAGATCCGTAAATCCAGAAGATAAAACCAAGAAATGAATGTAATTCAAGAGATTAAATAGCGGGCGAGAAATGCTAGTGAGTATGTAGGTGGTGGGAGAGTATAAATATATGATCTAACCGACCTTACGAGTGGAGGAATTAGAGGAGTTAGGTGGAGACTTTGCGGGATCTTCGCCATCTCCATCGCCACCTTGACTCAAAGGAACCGACGTGGATTCCTTTTCTTCAGCCATTTTCGGTTGCAGAATACCTAGTCAAATAAGAGTTCTCTCTCTCTCTCTCTCTCTCTCTCTCTCTCTCTCTCCTAAGATAAATTGGGATCTGAGAAAGGGAAATAGAGAGAGAAAGAGAGGTTTGGGTCGAAACCTAATGAGGTGAACTGCAACTAAGAGTGGTGTAGGAAGTATGAAGATGAAGGATTATGATTTGTGATAAAGGTTTGTCGGCATTGGAAAACTTGAAGCAGTTCTAAGTAGGAGTGGACTGTGTAGTAAATCTTAAGCTGCAAAACCGGCCGGGCGGGCGGGCGGGGCTCTGCAATTGATGGTTTTGGTCGTTTGGATTTGTCCAATGGGAATATGGGAGTTGGTATTTGAAAACTAAAAGTTATTATTGGAACAGGTTGGCGCCTTTGCAATCGTGTTGGCAGTTGGCAACACCTGCCATGTGGTTGTTCTTTTGTCTCAATCTTCAATTTAATTTAAGAGAGAAAGAGAGAGAGAGAGTGGGAGATTTTTTTAATTTTTATTTTATTTTTTGAGAAGAGAGAGAGAGAGGGGGATTACAAACGAGAAACACATATGGAAGGCATATTAATAGAAGTACCTCTTCTTTGAAGTGGTGGATTATTGTGCTAATCTTTCCAAAAGATCAGTTGATGGTGAAATGACGCTGAATTTATTGCATTGATTTTTATTATAAATATATTATTTTTTCAAGTTTTGGGGAAATGTTTTGAGTGATAAAATCTTCTGCTCGCATGTAAAGTTTTCTTTAAATCTAACAGGAATTTTACAAATCAAAACACAAAAAAATAACAAACTAGCAAATGGAATACCATGAGAGAGTACTCAGTACATAATAATAAGAAGAAGGATGCTTGTAAATTTATGTGAGGGTATCTGATAAGGAAAAAAAGATTCCTGACAAGTTGCGTGGTGCTTGTGCCTAAACACGACAAGGCAAATGAACAACCTACACCCGTGAAATGAAAAATCGTGGGCCCCACATGCACATTTATTAGAATTGTGATTTGTGATGGAACCACTTGAGAAGTAGTGGAAGATGCCAAATTGAACCCTCAACCTCTGCCCAACAAGGTGCAGGGTGCAATGATTACCTACACTAAGATACCCCTTCAAATGACCACTCTCTAAATATTGAATAATCGAGATTATTGGATTTTCATCCAAGTAGCTAAAATGTATAATCTGCTGATGGATTCATTTCTTAATTGCGTGGTTAGATAGGATTTCATGCAATTTTCTCACGTACGAGTGCTCCTTCTACTTACAGATAGGATAAAATATAATAATAATAATAATAAAATATTTAATCGAATTTTAAGTGGAAAATTCATATATTAATATAATGGAGACAATAAAAATAATAACAATTTATGAATTCCATTAAAAAATCAACGAAAGCTTATGTAAACACTAGACACAATGTCAGACATCTGGGCACATGATGGGTCTATGGTTGAGTTTGAATTTCAAATTTGATAGATTAGCAATCCATACAATCCTTTAGTAATCTCATAGTTAGGAGAAAATAATACATTACAATCGTGCATTCTTATGCCACGTACGAGTAGCGAAATGATTACCCTACCTCTTATTGGATGTTTAGACTCATGAACCCATGGGATCCGTACGTGGCACAAGACCACATGACCAGGTAACATTCTCTTCCCCATATAATTAACATCATTCAAAGTTTTTTTAAATATATAAGAAAGAGAGAAGGTTGCTAGGATATGTAACGTATGCACCAGACATAGAATTGGCGATATCATCACCGACCCTCGTGAAAGGAAAAATCTCACTCCTAAAACAGCAAAAGTCACCATTAAATCTGTACCCCATAATTATGAAAATCTAAAATATCTTTTCTCAATCTAATCTAAATGTCCTTGGGAGATAATGTGTTTTCTTTTTCAAATGGACATGTCAAAGCCGATCCAAAAAAACTCATGGATGAAGGGTATATTGCATCGTGACAAAACAAAACATCACAACTAATGGTTGTGTTTATGTGTTACCAATCTATAAATGAAGGTAAGCTCTCTCAAAAGGTAGGATACTAGGTACCCATCGTGGGATTTTTAGGATAATAACACGAGATGGTGGTGTATCAATCAATTCAAGTTTTTCCCACCAATTTTAAATTTGGTAGACCATATGTCCATAACAAAGTAGTAAAGTTCATGAGATTTAAATTGGCGTGGGTCCTTTTGGCTTAGTTTGGTGGTCTATAAATGAATTGAAATGAAGATTTTTTTTTTTTTTTAAAGGGAGGGTTAAAGACATTAGTTAATCATTGTAATATGATGATATTTTCATTGAATTAGGTTATTCTCTGCTTGGCGTAGGAGGAATTATCATCGTTTAAGGTTTGCTCCTTATTTTCTTAGCTCGTTTGATTAAAAATTTTGAAAAATATATAACAGAATAAGTTCATTGTTATCCTTGTTGGGATGATCCAATTTTCAATAGGTAACAGTTCTAACTTCTATTTGACAGGTTTTAATTCCATTTGATTGTCTGTTTTGTGGTAGATTTGGAAGACCATAAATAATGCAATCTTTAATCATGTAGAACCTAATCTTCTTAATGTTTCAGCAATTTCAACCTTCATTCGGGAAGGGAATATTTGTATTGGAGTTGCTTGTAAAGGGCTTCCCCCTTCCTTTGATTGGGGTAGCTTATTGAAGTCAAAGACATTTTAATATGCTTAGAGACGTTTAGTTTTGTTATTTTCAGATTGTTGCCTTGCGCTAACAATAGAGAGGCACATTGTTTAGCTCAGGGAGCTACTAGATTTGATCTTTTTAAGTCTTGGTGGTTTAAACTACCTCTTTGTCTTGCAAATCTAATTTCTATGGAAAGGAGCTTCACCTTGTGTGATTTTTCTTAATAAAGTGTTTATTTTTTATTAAAAAATAAAAAGTTCTAACTTCTACGGGTAATGTTTTATTCCTATTGTTTTTCTATTTGTTTATTCCTCTAGGTGGCATAATTTTCTTGTAATTTTTTTCTTCTCTCCTTTGAGTTAAATATATCTATTTATTAATTTAAAACAAAAAAAGATTCAGTTAGGTATTGGTCATGTATTGGTTTTGGTGCAAACACGGATGCGGATCAATAAATATGATACCGATTCTTAAAACCTAGATTCATGGCGAATCCAAGAGAAAAGAAGAATTATAAAAAATAAGGTGTATTCAGAATCGAGTCAAACCGATTCCAATTGGAATAGAGCCATTTAGATCTGATTTTGAAACATGACCCAATGGCCAAGGCCTTTCATGTAAGGGCCCGTTTGATAATGTTTCTGTAATTTTCTGTTTCAATAAACGACAGAAACATAAATTCCCATTTTTAGAAATAAAAACGAAATTGAAGGTGTTTGATAAGTCATGTTTCTAGAAGTCGATAGTAACTAGCTAAAGAATGGCCACGAGTCATTTTCAGAAACGGAAAAACAAGTTTTACTTGTTTCGCCTGAATCATTTATTGAAAACTTGTTTTGTCTGGATCATTTATTGAACCATAAATAGGTAGAAATTTCAATTTCTATTTTTGAAAACAAGTAAAATGAAAATAGTTTTATCAGATGTTTTTTGTTCCGTTTCTATCGTTTTTTGACTCACAAACGGTAGAAACGCGTTTCTTGAACCGTTATCAAACGATCCAGAAACACCGTTTCGTGTTAAAAACGAAAATTTTTTGAAAATAGTTTGGTATCGTTTATGTTCCAGAAACACCGTTTCGTGTCAAAAACGAAAATTTCAGTTTCTGTGTCAAAACGTAGTTTTTAAAAGAAAAAATTGTGTTTCAAAATTTCAGATTTTTATCGGATTTTTTTTTTTGTTGTAAAATGGAATGAAACTGTAAAATTTCAGATTTTTGGAGTTCCGTCCAATCTCATTTTTTTAGTTTTTTTTTTTTCACTTTTTGTTCTAAAAAAATAGAAACAGACCATAAATGTACCAAACAGAAGATTTCATTTTTTTGTTCTAATAGAACGAAGGCCCAGTATTTATACTTTAAAGAACGGCAAGAAGAAGTGGTGAGAGTGGTCCCCGCGGCATTCACGCAGAGCCACCGCATTCCACCAACGACCGAACAAACATGAGCAGGAGGCAGGCTGGCGCGCGCGCGCCACACCTACATGAAAAAGAAAGGTCGCTCTTTCGATGTAATTGATTCCATTTCTTATATCGTTGGCGGGAAATTTTCCAAAAAACAAGCCAGAGAAGAGAGGGAAACCTTCAAACCTTCAAATGTGGAGAGAAATTTTCAAAATCCCCTTTGCTTCTCGCGTACACTTCTTCTCAATCTCTATATATAAATCCGAAATCTCGTTCCATCGTTATATCCAATTCTGATTCTGTCTGTCAGTCACCTGTTCGACAGAATTCCTCACTGAAGAGGTTCCTTATCCGTTACTGATTTTGATTTTGATCTGGGTTCTGAGAGTCTGTTTAAGACGCTAGGGTGCGAAAATGTATGTGGTGAAGAGAGACGGCCGTCAGGAGTCGGTGCATTTCGATAAGATCACTGCTCGGTTGAAGAAGCTGAGTTATGGGCTCAGTATTGAGCACTGTGACCCGGTGCTTGTGGCTCAGAAGGTCTGTGCTGGGGTCTACAAGGGCGTCACTACCAGTCAGCTTGATGAATTGGCAGCCGAGACCGCTGCTGCCATGACTGCCAATCACCCTGATTATGCATCGGTTAGTATTCTTATATGTTTCTTGCTTTCTGGGTATGCTGGATTTCAGACTGTATCTCCCTTTGGTTGTTCTAAGTTATAATTGGACTACTCTTAGTGTTTGGCTATTACCCTTTTTCTCCCCCCATCCTGGATTCTTTCGGATTTTATCTTATAATGACATCGATGCGTTATGGGATTTAGCTTGATTTGTTTATTTTTATTTGTGGCTGTAGTTGGCTGCTCGGATTGTTGCTTCAAATCTGCATAAGAATACAAAGAAATCATTTTCTGAGACGTAAGTAGTCCCATAGTTCTGGTCTATTTTTGTACTTTTATTTCCAGATGGTACTAGTCTGTTGTTTTTTTTTTTTTTTTCTCCTTCTCCAAAATGGAAATCTGAATTGGGGCTTTCCATGACTTGATGCAGGATCAAAATTATGTACAATCATGTCAACGAGGGGTCTGGACTGAAGTCCCCCCTTGTTGCTGACGATGTTTATGAAATCATCATGAAGGTAGTATAGAGTATCTCCATCCTGTAGGATTTATAAGTTTATGTTAGTTCCATTACAGAGTCTGAATTCCTTTTACTTGTAGACCCTAGAATTGGATGCTGTGTTGTATTTGTGTTTTTTGTCATAAAAAACAAAAACAAAAGCTACTCAAAAACAAGTTCAATTTAATATGAATGAGCCTTTGTGGGTGTGACTACATTTGTTTCTTGCTTGTTGATGATAGCACCCACTTAATTCAACACGAGTCCATTTTAAATTCTAGCAGTTGTATGGGTGGCGAGACAATTTTGTGTACTAATTGCTCTTGCTTAGATGTTTGGGGTTTCAATTTGCAATGCCTTTTTGCTTTCTGATTTAATCTATAAGTGTGTCTGAGTATGATATTTATTATACATGATTTATACCTGTTTCAGAATGCTGTCCTCCTAGACAGTGAGATCATTTACGACAGAGACTTTGATTATGATTACTTCGGCTTCAAAACCCTTGATAGGTCCTACCTCTTGAAAGTTCAAGGAAAGGTGGTGGAAAGGCCACAACACATGCTCATGAGAGTTGCTGTTGGGATCCACAAGGATGATATTGACTCTGTGCTCAAGACATATCATCTTATGTCCCAACGTTGGTTCACCCATGCATCTCCAACTCTCTTCAATTCAGGGACACCAAGGCCCCAAGTATGTTCTGGACACCTATTCTCTCTCAGTTTCTGATATATATCACATTGTCTTCTCCACTTAACTTTATTTGATGGTTTTTGGCAGTTGAGTAGCTGCTTCCTTGTGTGCATGAAAGAGGACAGCATTGAGGGGATATATAGTACTTTGAAAGAGTGTGCTGTGATAAGCAAATCAGCTGGAGGAATTGGTGTTTCTGTTCATAATATTCGTGCTACTGGTAGTTATATACGTGGCACAAATGGGACATCTAATGGCATTGTTCCTATGCTTCGAGTATTCAATGACACTGCACGCTATGTTGATCAAGGGGGAGGCAAGAGGAAAGGTAGGCATTCATGAAGGCATTTATATGCATTTTGTATTTGTGCTTAGATATGTATGGCTGTTTACTTGCAATCATTAATGTGGTTGTATGCATGTGTTAGCTTGTTGGTTAGACATGTATAGTTGCATATGTGGTTGTATGCATGTGTTTTATTTTGATTCAACAATCTGTTGGAAGAACTGTTCTCATGCAATAATGTCACTGTGTATGCTGCCTGTAGGTGCATTTGCTGTATATTTGGAGCCATGGCATGCTGATATCTCTGAGTATCTGGATCTCAGAAAGAACCATGGAAAGGTATCTAATAATGATTTCTTTGATGCAATGTCATTAAAGACATTGCTGTACATGAAAGTGTCTGTATATTAGTTTTAGGGTCTTGGCAGATTTGTGTTGTTTGTGCGTGATTATTTTTTTCCAAAATAATTTTTAGTATCAGGCTAGCAACTAGGATGATTTTTTAATGTCTGGCACTGTAACAGGAAGAGCACCGAGCCCGGGATCTATTTTATGCTCTCTGGATTCCTGATCTGTTTATGGAAAGGGTCCAGGGTAATGGTCAGTGGTCCCTGTTTTGCCCCAATGAGGCTCCAGGTCTGGCTGATTGTTGGGGAGTAGAATTTGAGAAACGGTACACCCAATATGAGAGAGAGGTAAGCCCATCAACGCATTGTTGCTGAATTTTTGTCTTGAGCTGAAATAATGATCAATTCCTACATTTCTGAACTCAGGGCAAAGCAAAGAAAGTTGTGTCAGCACACAGCCTCTGGTTTGAGATTCTGAAATCCCAGATAGAAACTGGGACCCCTTACATGCTTTTCAAGGTATACTATGCATAAAGGTTCAAATTCTGTGTATTGTTTAAATTCTTTGGATTTGTTCTTGATTTTGTTTTGCTTCTTCAGGATTCTTGCAACAGAAAAAGTAACCAGCAGAACCTGGGAACTATCAAGTCTTCAAACTTATGCACAGAGATCATTGAGTACACAAGTCCAACTGAAACTGCTGTTTGTAATTTGGCATCCATTGCTCTACCGCGATATGTGAGAGAAAGGGTGAGTTCTGTGCACCAGTCAAGGTGATTTAAAAGTTTTACTGTCTGGTTGACTCTGATGCTCAATTGTTGTGTTTGTTGTAGGGGGTTCCAATTGAGTCACACCCATCTAAGTTGGTGGGAAGTAGAGGATCTAAGAACCGGTATTTTGACTTTGACAAGCTTGCTGAGGTCTGTTTTCTTGAATCTTATGTGATACTATATCTGATCAATATTCACCCCCCCCCCCCAAACAAAAAAATTGTCTTCTCAACATGCATTTGAGACGAGTTTTGCTCCTGTTCATAGTATATATGTGTGTGTGTGTGTGTGTGTGTGTGTGTGTGTGTGTGTGTGTGTGTGTGATTACATCTGTGGTTTTTCCCCATACCTGCCTATAATTACTGACCTGATTTTCTACTATATGTTTCCCACTGCATGTTGATTTGAAATTATGTATTGATTTTGATTTTATAAAATGGGTTTCTAATATGGTTTCTGCATGCTTCTGTGACAGGTTACAGCACTAGTTACTTCAAATCTCAACAAAATTATTGATATTAATTACTATCCTGTTGAAACTGCAAAGAGATCAAATTTGCGGCATAGGCCGATTGGGATTGGAGTCCAGGGTCTTGCTGATACCTTCATCCTGCTTGGCATGCCTTTTGAATCACCAGAGGTATCGTTGATGCTGAAGATAAAATTGAAGTGGCATCTTTTGAGGCTAGTTTATTTGCTTTTAGTGATTGTTTGCTCTGTGGATATTGCAGGCTCAACAACTGAACAAGGACATCTTTGAAACTATATACTACCATGCTCTCAAAGCTTCTTCTGAACTTGCAGCAAAACATGGCCCTTATGAAACATATCATGGCTGCCCAGTGAGCAAGGTTAGTGACTTTGAGTTGAGCTTGATATGCTGATGGGTTTGTTACCTTTGGATGCTAACAATTACTCATCTATGCCTTCTACAAAACATCCTATTGCCTATATCTCAGGCAATACTTACCATCCTTCTCATGCGAGCCTTAGGTGCCATTAGATGGCACAAATGATTGGGCCTGAATTGTATCCTGTCATCTTTGTTGTGTTGAAGTCACCTGGAATATTTCCATGGGAGCTGATTGTGCTGTATGTTACATGAAGTCACACATCTCCTCTTCTATCCTGAACTCAACCATTATCTGAGGAGCTTCTAGACATAAGCTTGTAGTTACTGTTTTATTTTTTGCATGATGCATGCATAACACAGATTGCATGCACTAAGAACATATTTACATGCTAAGTTAGGAGCTTAAAAGGTCATGCATATGTGCAGGGAATTCTTCAACCAGATATGTGGAGTGTTACACCATCAGACCAGTGGGATTGGTCTGCTCTTAGGGAAATGATCTCCAACAATGGTGTAAGAAATTCTCTTCTTGTAGCACCAATGCCCACTGCTTCAACCAGTCAGATTCTTGGCAACAATGAGTGTTTTGAGCCATATACCTCTAATATCTACAGCCGCAGAGTTCTGAGGTTTGTTTTTGGCTTTTGCTTGCATTTAGACTTTGTGGAGGCAATTATCTATTGTTTTGCATGTAGTGTCCTAATTCCTGGTTATTTTTCTAGTGGGGAGTTTGTAGTCGTGAACAAGCATCTTCTTCATGACTTGACTGAACTGGGTCATTGGTCTCCTGCTCTCAAGAACAAGATAATTTATGAAAATGGTTCAGTCCAGAAAATCCCAGAAATTCCTGATGATCTCAAGGCTATTTACAAGTATGATATCTCTATTTCCTGACAACTGGTATTATCTCTTAAAATGGATTTTTATGGATATCAATGTAATACTAAATTGATCTGTTGTAATGATATCAGGACAGTCTGGGAGATTAAGCAAAAAACACTGGTTGACATGGCTGTTGATCGTGGATGTTACATAGATCAGAGTCAGAGCTTGAATATACACATGGAACAACCTAATTTTGGGAAGCTAACATCTCTGCACTTCTATGCTTGGTCCAAGGTATTTACTATCACATAGTGCTGATATAGTCTGGAATTTTGTCATGCATTCTGCTGGAATCATAGCAGTTTTAAATATTCTTGCTGCATATGCTAGGGTTTAAAAACTGGGATGTACTATCTACGTTCGCGTGCAGCAGCTGATGCCATCAAGTTCACTGTTGATACTTCTGTTCTTTATGTAAGTTTTTCTATTTATTCTTGTAATCCTGTTTTGAATGATCCCTTTTGGTTTTTTATATAATTGATTTTGAATTAATCTTCTGATTTGGTCATAGGAAACGGCTGCCAAAGTTACCGATGTCAATACTAACATGGCTCAAATGGTCTGTTCTCTGGAGAACAGAGAAGAGTGTATGGCTTGTGGAAGCTAAGTTTTTCTGTAGAGAATGCCTGCAATTTGTTGACACAGGGTGAGAATGCCATATCGCTACATTGAGAAGATTAAATTTTGCTAGCTGAGAAGTTTGGTCTCAGAAGAATAGGAGGAGAATGTGAGGGCTGAACAGAACGCTGGGTGTGGTTGAAATCTGCAAATGTGGTAAAAGGAAAGTGCCGATTAATTTTGTCAACTGTCATTGTATATATGCTCTATGAGAGATTTGGAAGGGAACATATCATTTTTCCCCTCTTGAATTTGCTTGTGCTTATCAAAGTTATTTGGGTGTTCATATCATCTGATATCAAAGACCCTAACTCTGGTGAAATGGAAATGCTATGATATTTTCCCAATCCCTTCAAGTCTCTGCTTAATTTTGTCTCCAACTTGTCTCCAAGCTGTAGTAGCTCATTGATAGAACTTTAAATAAGCTGAGCCAGTCTCAATCCCCTATGAGTGTTTGCTTAATTTTGTCTCCAAGTTGCATCTATGATTCTGGAATAGATTATTGGCAGAGCTTTGATTAAGCTGAACCTTCCCTAGCTCAGTTCAGACTGATCTGTAGATCAGCTAACTTGAGTGTTATTGACAGGATGTTTGGTCACAGAATGTGGGATTAAAAAGGAATGGTGGGAATGGACTGCCCAATTTGCCTAGAGAATTAGATGAGGTAGCCAGAGAAAATTTAGTTTTTGTCTTCTGAATTTGCAAGGAAGTGAGGGTTATGTGAACAGATTAAAGTATGTTTAATCCAGCATAATAATAATGAACTTGTAACTCTTTTCTCTGATTTTTTATGTACAGGAAAGTCTTAAGGTTCTTATCTTGTTTGGTCACATTTCTGTTATGCAACGAAGTGGCATGATTACATGGTCCTGACTCCTGAGGTTGAATGACCATCAGAAATTCAATTGTGATCCATTTTCTATTAGGCATTCAAGTATGATTTTTAGTATTTGAGACCATGGCACCCACAAAGCTGGACACTAGGGGCTGCCATGGGCCTTGCACTTTGGAATTCTGGATGAACCCTGACTGATTACTAGCCTCATAAAAACATAATTCAGGCTTCATGGGCTGGTTGATATTTTATTTTTAAGTTGTTAAATCAAATTTGAAACTCAACAAAGAATAGGGTGATGGGTATACAAGAGAATATACAAAAAGAAAGGCCACAAAGAAGCCCTAGTCCCCATTAGAATAGATCATATTAGGAACTCAACTCCAACAGCATTCATCCCTGTTTATCAAGAAGACAATAATTAATCACATCTGAAAAATTCTGAAATTCCTCTCCATCCACAAGCAGCACAGAAGGATACCTTGCCAATGCTGCCAATGCTGCCAATGCTGCCAATATAGTCTCCTCAGAACTCCTTAGTAACCCACTCAGCTTCTAACATAACATCAAAACTTGGATTTCTAGCAGAACGGAGCCGGGTAATGTCGCTCCAAAATTATCTAGTGAAACTCTGTCTCAGGAAACGAGGTCTCATGATCAAACATTCGTCACTACACCTAACTTCTTGGGGTCACCGCACAAGAGTTTCCATCTCGGACTGACCCGGTCCTGTGTAAATGGTATCACAGTGACCCCAGAGACTAGTCGGATCAAAGATCCAGACACCCTGGTATCAAAAAAAACAAAAAAAAAAAAAAAAAAAAAAAATAATAATAATAATAAAAACTTGCATTCAATTCTGGCTGGTTCTTGACTGATTCAAACCGACGATTGGGATTGATTTGGATCCCAATTCTGTTCTTCGAAACTCTGACTTCAATCTGCTCTCAATAAAAGTAATAACCGAGGCAGAAGTGTATTACCTCAAGGTAGGACTTTGCATTTCTTCTTGGTTTGTCTCAGTATTGATTTCTCAAAGTCACATAGCCTCCTCATTTGTCAACTTGAAATCTTATTTTATATGATTTGTTAAGTGGACTTTGTATAGGTTGAATGATGAATAATACAGGCCAAAAGGAAGAAATAATGTAACATAAGCTTAAAAGATTGATTAATTACAGGGTCTTTTGAATCTCAGGAGTCCACAAGTTTATAATTTTCTAATGGTTTCATTCTCTGTAAGATCTTGAGGTCCTCATTTGGAACCATTTGTTCACCTCCTGTCCCTATTAAATAGAAACATCTGTAGTTGTAAAGGAGTGGCCAAGCTTCCAGAGGTCCCTTAGCTATGCTGGCCATTTTCATAGTTTGAAAAAAGATGAGGGAAAGTAGACTATTGCATTGGAAGCCTTTTTTTCCCATGTGGGTATTGGGGGATTCATCTCAACCAACTGACTTTTTAAGTGCGTTAGCTATTGGACAAAGTCAAACAATTGAGGAAAGGGTCAATACTTTGATATCCGTGTAAATGAGCAGAATCCTTCATGGTTAGTGAGTAGGGATCAAAGGGAGCTTTAGGAGTTTGGATTGATTTTGTAAGGAAAAAGTCAATATTTTCTTCTCACTGGGATTCTTTATTATTTTTCTTTCTTTTGTTCCAAGTTTCTAACCATATGGTCCATATAGATGATATAGTTCCCAGCACCACCATTAGTGTGGTTGCAGATTTCTTGCAACATTGTCATTGTGGGGATTGAAAAGGGTTTGCTGAGTAAACGGTATATAGGAGTGTACCAATGAGATGCGATGATAAAATGGTATCGTATATCAAAGGGCAACGATGACATTTCATGAAAAAATGAGGGAGATGACAAAACAATATTGGTGGATGTTGCCTTGACAGATAGAGAACTAGGGGTGTTAATTCCAAACCCGCATTGACAGGCCCTACCGAAACCCATCGGTGAAGCCCGAAATCTCATGATTGTAGACCACCCTCCGTTTGCTGGGCTGCTAAGCTGAAGAATTCCCAATAGGATATACAAGCCCTCTTAAGCCATCATTCGATCATTTGCTAGTTGAGAAGAGGTTCAGAGCCTTCCAATGAGGTAACATAGACTTGGCCAGTTTAATAAATGTGTCAGGTTCAAGCCCGACATGAATATAAAAAAGTTAGTCACAATGCAAGGACACAACCCAACAGGCACTCAATGATTAATAGCCCGACTCAGCCGACAATTTAAAGCTTATTTACAGATGAATGTCTCATTAGTTCGTTTAAGGGCCACGTAACTCAACTATTGATAGATCAATTAAAGACTAGTAATTGACTGACCGTTTATAAATTGGACCATGCCTATCCTATGAGGCCCAATTACTTAAACATGTCTATCATAATGTGAAATTGAGAAAATTCAATTAAGCCCGATCAAAACTAACCTAGTCCGACTGATTGATATCCCTAAGAGAACCTTTTCCCCGTGATTATTCTCAAAGATAGCCACTTACTTTCTAGGAGTGGTCATCCTTATCTTTCTGTAATGGCATGCACACGCTTTGACCTTCCCAAAAAAGCCATCTTCGTAGTTGTTAGTATGAGATTTGGACTATTGCTTTTGGAGCTCTGACCTTTGACTCATGACTTTCCTTATTTTGGCCATTTAAGAAAATGTATAAGGTTTGGATATGAAATGATTCTTTATTGGGATATTCTTCTTCTCTGTAAAAGTTTGTCTTTGGACAATCTTTGTAAGCTCATATGTTTTATGAAGCTTAATTGAGTTTTAAGTATCCATTCCTATCTTTAAAGTTTATCACTCAAATCCATTATTGTCTTATCTTGCAAGTTGCAGAAACCCTAGTTTCTTGCAAGTTGCAACTTTGAGTTGACGTTTACTTCATCCGGTGAAGTGGATTAGACCACATTTTTGGCACTGTATGTTCATAGATTTGATTTAGGCCAAAGTCCTTTACAAGGAGAGATTTTTTTCATTTCCACTTGTAGGGTTGGTGAGACTTCGATCATGATTCATATAAATAAACCCAATTGGTAGAATTTTTTTTTTGGGGGGGAGGGTGGGGGGAGCAGATTTTTTTGTGGTTGTGGTGGTGCTGCTGTGGAGGTGGTGGTGGGGTGGTTGGGGTGGGGAAAGTTTGGGAATAGGGTTTTAGGTGTCGGTATCAGTGCCCACATTAATTATCGATATCAATGTCGATTGGTTAATATCACCTCAATATCAGATGTAAATTCAAAAGTAAAACAGTTTTTGATCGATACTGTCAATCTTTATCGATATTATATTGATATCAGGTACTAATAATATCAATATGTATACCTAAATCCATGATTGGGAGAGGTATGGTTTCAAGAATAAGATTGAAATTGATAGAGTGACACCAATTCTGATTGGTGCACCAGTTTAGAACCTTAAGGTATCGGCCTGAAGGATGATGTAAGGATATCCAACCGGATTGGGTATCTAAAAACTAGATTTTTGTGGAAGTTTAGACCAAAATTTGGTTCACCTGTGAACAAAATGAACTGGGCTCCACTTAATTGGTTCACAATTTATCATTTCTCCAACCTAAGCTTGGCCTGATTGCACCCATTTTTTCAACCTTTTTATATATGGTGTTTAACATTTTGCTTTGTCATTGCCTTTTATTTGCTTTTGAATAGATGATTTCTTTGGTCTGTTTACTATTTGCTTCAGGATTCTGTTATCTAAATCCTTGTTATGTGAGGAAAATTTTAATGTTTCACAAGTGTTGGTGTAGTTACAAATTAGGTTGCGGGAAATGAAAAAAAATGGTAGAGAAAGGGATTCGTAAGTTTTTATTTTTTATTTTTTATCAGTTCATATCAGGTGTAGGCAGTTTTCCAACCAATTTCTATTCAGTTACAACGGATTTTGAATCAAACAAAATCGAAAAGAGAACCTATGAAATCAAAAGAACATCATTTCTTTGTGGTCCGATTCAATTTGATCTAATTATAAACTGACATCTCCATTTCCAATATTCAATTTCGGTTCCATTTTGACATTGTTACTTCTACCATTGTATGGTAGATTAGGTGTCATGATACGATTCAAAACCTTGGAAATAAATTAAAGAATAATCTCTTTTCAATATTAGGTTCTGTTTGGTTGTAAAGGAAATTAAAGGAAAGCAAAAGTGAAATTTTAAAACTTAAAAATAAAATTTTTGTAATCATTTTTTATTATCCCTCAGATTCCTCTTTGTAGATGAACTCGATCCATGTGATTATTGTACTCACTTCAAATCACTTTATATTTGATTATAATTTTTTTTTTTTTTTGCATCTAAATTCTTTGAATTTGAAAATTAAAATAAAATATATATCTAAAAAAACGTATAAAAATAAATATGATAAGAAATTTAAAAATTTTATATAATGATATTAGATAATTAATTATGAAATTCTTAAAAAAAAAAAAATCACTTCCATTGCAACAGACAAGCATCAGATTTTTTTAGACAAAAAAAAAAAAAGGAAAACAAATTCCTCCATTCATGATGAATCATGAATCTTCATCCACTTTTGACTGTCATAATTACTACCCCGCTGTATACAATTGTTCAAAGAGTCATTATTTCACCTTACGAAAGCTTCATCTAATTACCAAAGTGTTGGGTAAATTATTTATTTTTGTTGTTCCCAGGAAACTGGGTTATTGAAAAAAATATTTCACATGGAAAATCAACCACAATAGTAAAACAAGGGTTGGAAAAACCTTTTTTTTTTTTTTTTTTTTTAATTACAACATCAATTATTCAACTCACTGGATGATCAAGTTATTTTCCTTAGAAAAAGGATTTTCAAGTTTTGTTAGAGCACGAGAATTTATATGCTTCAATATATCAATTAGAACATGGGAGATAAGGTTACGAGCTAGGTAGCGCATGACATCTCTTTTCGTATAAAGGTGACAAGGGTATTAAGTTAGCCACACAACCCAATAGGCCAGAGCCATGGGGCTAGATTAATTGTAGATCCGAATTAATAAAATTTTGCTATTATCTGAATTATGAAAACTTTTCAATTATCCAAGTTTACAACCAAAGAAATGAAATGAAAAGAGAAAGTGGATTAATATTCCATTTCTTTATAACAGCAAAACTTTCTCTATTTCAAACCCTCTACTTTTCTTGTGGGTCATCTTTAGCCAGATAACAAGTAAATCCATAGGGCCATTTGGCTCACATGTCGTTTTCAAATAAATAAGCACATTAATCACACGTTAACCTAATCCAATCATATTTCTTTATTCTGTTCTTTATGGGCCCATCTGGATTTTAGCCTGCTTTAAGATTTAAAAGAAAGAGAAAATCTTTAACAGAAAGAAAAGAACAAAGAGAAAATTTTGGCCGGCAAAATGGCATTACTTAGCCCACGTGAAGCTCGAACTGGGAAAAGAAAACCTTAATATTTGATAAAGGGAATACGAAATAAACGTGAATGAAATATGAAGACAATTCCTTTGCGGTAGCCACTTTTATAATACGGCCACGGCCACGGCCACATATCAACAATTCCCTGACCCCGAAATAATTCCAAGAGAGAGAGAGAGAGAGAGAGACCTTTCGTGAAGTACCGTCGATGAGAGATTAGTCCATCCCCCCTAGGAAAGGACCGTAAGGTTATAGGTCCTTATCCCAAAAAAAGATTATAGGCTTCTAGTGGGTCCCACCTCAAGAAATTATCTTTAAACATGCTTGAGGCTTGTTTGCCACGTTTGTGCAATGGTTGTTGTACTAGGGATTTTACTTGGGATTTATTTATTTTTCTCATGAGTATGTTAATAAAGTATCTCTTCACTAATTGTTATTTAAAATTATGATTAAACAGTAAATATTACCTAGTATTGATTATGCTTATGCCGAGTCTTCAAAGGGGTGAGTTTTGAATCAATTCTAAGCTTTTGAATTTTTATGCACAAAATGGCCATTCTCAAGACTCGATCGCACTACTCTAAGTAGTTTCATTTTTGAAAGAGTGAATGTCATCATTAATTAATTACACAAAAAAACAAAAATATTGTCATTAATTTTATACCCTGTCGTTAAATGTCTGAATTCTGAAATACCCTTTTAGAGTTCAATAGAAGCTCAAATCCTATGGATTAAGAGATTCTTTTTTACTATGGGTCAAGAAAAACTGGGTTTCTCCTTTCAAGTCTTAAATATTGTTGTTATGCCCTTCATTTTCTGCCTTTTTTCACCATTTTTCGAATTAGTTTCAATTATACGATGAAAAACACCCAAAAAATAGAAAACATTTTATACTCATTTTTTTTTTCAAAAATGAATTTTTGACAAAAAAAATTTGTTATCATATAAAATTATAATTACTATATCAAATATGAATATTTAATTAATAAGACATGGGATGGTCCCCTTTTTATGCTTTTTTTTTTTTTTTCTTCATTAGTTTTCATATCTAAAGTTCTAATTTTTTTAAACCCATATCAAAAATTTTTTTTTTTGGATAGTTTTCAAAATAGTTGATCATATTTTTTATCATCACATTCAAATTCAAAAACGTTTTAAACATGCTATAACTTATAAATTTTTTCTTTTGTTTCCATTTTAACCATGGTCTTAATAAATTTAAGTCAAGGGAAAAAGGCTACAAACACTGTCATGGTGTACATTTCTCTCACGGTCTCTCTTCTTCTATGAAACTCTTTTATTACCTCAACATGTTGGTTGCTTGTTGATCCATTGCCCTAAATCCAGATGTCTAAGAGATGAGATTGAACCATTTAGGGATCTAATTCCGGTCACTTTTGAGTTGAACCGTATTATTCGATTAAAAAAAAAAAAAAAAAAAGGATATAATCAGAAAATCAAGAACCTTTTTGGTGGATAGTTTTGTCTAACCCAATTTGGTGAGACTAATGATGTAACCAAAGTACTCAATTAAATCAAACGAGGCCCACTTACCATGGACTCTAATACGGTTTTGCCGACTTCCTCAATTACTAAGTTAACTTTTTTTTTTTTTAAATATAAAAATTTCGTCCTGAGCCTCAAAATACGATTCCATATGTCTCCATTATCTATATCTTAGTGCTACACTTAGATTCCTAAGAGCCCATGAGACCGCGTGGTTGAAATGTTTCATAATTAAAATGATGTATCCTATTAAATTGTTTATGTTTATTCTAAATTTGGGTATAGGACACGTAATCTTATATGTTATGAGAAAGAGGAATGTCCACATCATTTTATTTTTTGCATTTGTTAAAATAAAAATTTCAAAACAAACATGATTATGAAAAATTTTAAACATTCGACTAAAAGTTTAAGAGAAAACTATTAGTCAATGGTCAAAATTTAAAAAGTTTAAAACTAGATTAAAAAAGCAAACATGATATGAAAAATAATAAATATTCGTCAAAAGTAGGGCATATTAAGAGAATTATCTATTAGTTAGTGGTCAAAATTTCTAAATTTTTCTCGGACATGCCAAAAAAAATTTAAGAAGTATCCTTTATCCAATAAGAAAATTGGGTATAATAAAGATATGATCCAAACAGAATCATAGAAAAAAAAAATTAGAGCATTGATGTCTTTCGCTAGCCAAACTTTATGATCTAGGGAAACAATTGTATAATGAGATTTTTCTTTGTTTTTTTATTTTTTATGAGGGAGCTATTTATTGACAGGAATATTGAATGGGAACATACAAATGAATTGTTCCAGAATCCATAGCTACTTATACATGTGGAAAAAAAAATAAAAAACAAGACTCATGTACCTCTTTCTAGTAGTAAACAACCAAGAAGATTCCTCTTAGAGGAGGTAGCTTGTAGCTACTCTGGAATCAATGGATTGAGAGTAAGGGATCACTCAACAAATGGCCAACCACCAAGTAGCTGGGAGGAGAGATGGACGCAGAAACCAAGCTTTCATTGAAGTGGTGGTTCGAATCTTCTTTGAATTGCAAGAATAACCCAGTGAATCATACCAAAAGGGTGCATTTTTCTCATGGGATGGGGCCAAGTAGAGCTTCAATTGGCTTGGTTGAGATAGATTTTTTTTAAAACCCCAGCTCAACGTTAAGTCCCCTTAATTCAACCTAGGGCCAACCCAAATCGATGTCAAGTTGAGATATCGCAGTCCAAGCCAGCCTTATCAAGCTCAATTCAATCTAACTTAACCCTCATTGATTATAACTGGCCAGGTTGGACGTTTTTTACCTTGGCTGTACCAATTCAGGGCTAGGCAAGGTTGAGTTAGCAATTAAAAAAAATCAAATTTATGATATTATTATCTATAATTATATTATACATATAGCGATATATATATATAGACCAGGCCCGACCTGGATTCAACATGAGGCTTGACCCCGCTCTACCCTAGGCTTAAAAATCTCAACCCTAGCTTAACCCTAGGCTGAACAACCCTACTTAGGCCCTATTGGACTTTGGACAGGCTTGGGCTTGCTCGTGCTTATCAGGTCAAACGTGCACTCTTAGGTCAAGCCTATAATGTCTAGGTGATAGAGCAACCATAGTACATAGTGATATACACAAGTGCACCAGTGCACCAGTGTCAAGCATATAGAATGATATGGTGACTTTAACCATCGGATTCAAGAGAATAGTGTGTAATTAAATTGATCACATGTAAAATTTCAATCAAAAAATTTAATCCGATGGTCTCCCATATAACGACATATACTATTAAATATATGTGCAACTTTCAATCAAAAAATTTAATCACATGGTCTCCCATTATATAATAGCATATACTATTATCTCTATGTATGCCCAAGCACCCTATTTAGAAATTTTCAACATTTGACCAACTCTGAACTAAGTTGAAACCACCTAACATACCCTTCCCAAGGAAATTAGTGCCTCTCCATGAAGTCCAAGAAAAACACTTCCCAAAGTTCTTAAAAAATAGTTCAATTAGGGTTTTGCTCCATGTCCGTACATATGACAAATGTTGATCCATGGGATTGTCATTTTCAATATGAAACTCCGTCTCACATTCTTGTATTTTTGTTATAAAAAAAAAAATCTTATATTTTAATATTTTTTCTCTCTAATAAAATGAATAAAAATGGATCATTTTAGGTGTCACCATGCCCAGTGAAGTAGAATACTTCACTATTTGTAATTTTACAATACATTGATTATCATTCTATGTGATAAGGGATCACACATACATTTCAATGGCCAAATTTTTATCCAACATTATGTAAGGAACATTATTTAACAAATGGAAATGAATAAACAGGTTAAAAAAAACTCCCTGGTCAGAAAGCGGTGAATCTTCACATACATGAATGTACGTGAACATCCCTGGTCCGGTGGATATAGCATCTATTAAATGAGGAGAGAGAATGTACATTCACATACATGAAGATTCACCAGACTCCCCTGGTCATGCAATCCTACATGAATGTAGGGATGTCAACCCCAAGCCTGCACTGGTTAGACTAATTGGACCCGAACATTTAAAGAATGACTTGACCTACACCGATTATTAAATGTGATGGGCTCAAGTCCAGCTCATTTATAAATAGTCAGTACACAGTACAAAGGGTAAGCCCGACGGCGCTTGACAGTTTACAAGCCCGACTCGACTCGACACATTTAGCCCGACCATTTATATGTATATTTAAAATTTTTTTTTTGAATAGAATAGAATATATATTGATTTTTTTTTTTTTGTCAATTATTGAATGTAATTAACTGTAATATCTTTTCTAAATTGTTGATGATTTAATAAAATATGTTAGAGTATCTTAAATCTAAGACAATCAAAGACTGTTTATTACCCTATTTAAGGCCCAATTATAGACCGATCAACCCAATTAGGAGAAGACCAGTTAAAGCTCGACTCCAGACTACACCCAACACGAGACGATTCATTCCTTAAATAGATAGGTCACGATGCAAGGGTATAAATCCTACCGATTGACACCCCTACACATGGGTATCGATAGCTGAATTTATTATATTTAATTTCAAGTTTTGGTAAAATTATCAAAATATCATCAATGAATATAAAAAGAAGAAAAAAAAAACTTCCTGATTATGCAACCCTACATCAATGTGGGGACCAATGAAAATGATACACATGTACATCAATAGGGATCTCTTTCTCTCTCTCTCTCTCAACCAAATTGTACTTTCTTCGCGGCCCTCCTTGCTTCAAATCCAAATTGTCTACCTCAAATCGCAATACGACAAAAAGCACCGAATCAGTATATATATATATATATATATATATATGTCTTTTAATAGATCAGTAATTAAAAACAGAAGAATCCCGAAAGAGGCCAAAAAGCCAATTAATCGGATATTTACTCTTGGTTTAATGTATCATATCTGAAATCGTATCAAATACCAAATACTATATCGGTTGACACCTTACTTATCGGTCCCCACCAAGGTTATAGGTACTGGTATTGAATAAGACCGATACAGGAAGCCCATTTTGTATGGTGACCACTAGGTTATCTCACAGTCTACGACTCTACGTTACACCCCACAAGAGAGAGTGCCGTGTCAAATTGATTCCCTAGACTAAAAGCACTGGAACATTCTTCTCACTATGTTTGCCAATCGTTTTTGACTGTTGTATTGATAATTTTTTTTTTTAAATAAAAATATAATTACAATAATATGAAGTGATTGCCATTTACATTGCGTATAGCATTTCTTTGGGTACACCTGGTTTGGCAGAATTCAATGGATCTTTTTTGAGGAGTTGGATGACACACCTTCACCATTAACAGTTTAGATTATAATATTTATTTTATTTACATATTATATGGGTTAATGTTATTAAATTAATTTTAATTTAAAAAAAAAAATTTAAGTTCTTAAGTCATTAGTTTTGAATTGGCTTTTCTAAATCGAACTCCTTTATCTGATTAAAATCGAACTAAACTAATAGCGAGTGGGGTTGGGCATGCTGCTAGTTTTCTTGGAACTAACTGTTGGGCTAGGATTGGAGGGACATGGGGTTCATTTCCAAATGATAATGTAAGATCAAACACCAAGAAATACGAATAATAAAGAGACAATAGATCCATATGACACAGAGATTTAACGAGGTTCACACACCAGAGTGGTGTGCTATATCTTCGATCGAAGAAGAAGATGATTCACTATGCAGAAGAGAAATTACACCCTAGCAGCGGCGAGAAAAAAACTCGCCCTAAAATCCTAGCTCAAAAAACCCCAAAATACAATGACTTTCTCAACAAGCAACAATACATTATATGTACTAGGGATGTCAATTCCTAAATCGAATCGGTAAAACCGGCCGGATCGAATCGATAACAACACGGACCGAACCGAACCGAAGCTTTATTGGTTCGGTTCGGTTTTGAGTATTGCAACCCCGAAACCAAACCAAACCGCACCGAAAATCGGATGAACCCAAAACCAAACCGAAACCGGCTCAAAACTCAGACCGAAACCGAAACCAAACCGGTAATAAACCGAAACACTCCATAGTTTTGTATACATTTGTGTGGAAAGTCAAATCCAAACTAGACCAAAAACCAAAACCAACCCGGTTACAAATCGATTTAAGAAACCGAAGACAAACCGAAATCAAACCGCACCGAAACCGAAACCAAACCAAAACTGGAATTTCCTTATTGGTTCGGTTTCGATTTCAACTTTCCCACACCGAAACCGACTCAACCGGGACCGAAACCGAGCCGGACCGACCGATTGACTCCCCTAATATATATTCCAAATCGTGGGTCGACCCATCAGGTCATGGTCGATCCGGTCGAACACGCCCCCGCACCCCGACCCAACCCCTCTGCTTCCATCACATATCTCATAAAATTTTTCATTCGGGTTGCTACCAAAATATATCGGATCGGGTCAATCTTCAAAACGGGTCAAGAATTCGAGACAAACTTAACAGATAAAAAGAGGAGTGAGAGGCTATGCACCCTAAGAACATGCCCAACCTTCTCTTGAACCAATAAATGAAGAAAGCGAGAAAATTGATTGAAATGGGATTGAATTGAGAAATAAGAAGAAACCCTAAAAATCAATCAAAAATGAAACCAATCGACTGTTTTAGGCCATTAGGCAGTGGATCAACACGCTATCAATATGGGATGAAATCTTTCATGCTAAGCAAATAGGAGTATGTACAAAAAGAAGTATTGCACGATTCGTATGTTTGGGAATTCAAATGTTATGAAAAAAATAAAAATATTTGATGACACATGATACCAACAACGTGTTAATCATTCTCCCGTATATTTATAAGAAAATACAAATTTAAAATCTAAACTTAAAAAATTGAAAAACTCTTATGATCGAACTAACAATGGAGTTAGAGGGAAATCCATTGGATATTTACATAAAATAATGTTCTCCAAATAACTATTTTACGTGGTGATAATAAAGCCATAGAGGAGTGGATAGTTTTTTATTTTATTTTTGGTAAGCAAAGAGGAGTGAGTAGTGGAATTTGAATTTCATTTGATATAGTCTATATTGGAACCCGACCAGATGTAGAAATAATTATTAAGTTATAGTCCACACAACACGTTTTACATGTTAATCCATCTTCCATGATTGGTCAAGAGTGAAGATGATGATGATATGCAAAAGAAAGCCCTAATTTGATTAAGAATATTAGATGGTTATATCGCATGGATTAATTATTTATTTTCTATTTAATTATCGTAAAGTATGTTAGAAACTGTGATTAAAACTTAACAAGAATTACTAAATAGTAATTATAATGCAGTTTTGTTTAGATAGGATTAATGCATGCATGCATGCAAACGTAATTCTTCTCTTTAACGTATAACTCTTCTTCTAATAGTCATCAATTGAAGACAAATGAAAGACCAACCTCTCTCTCTCTCTCACAAATCGTCTGCAACCGTTGCATTGATACAGTGAACATCAAGTGACTGGGAGTTCTTTGGGCTCATGTCCATCATCGCACCTCATCGCTCACTGCAAAAGATGTAAACTCCTCTCTCTCTCTCTCTCTCTCATTTATCCAAAGAGAACATTAATGTTTTATAAAGGTAAAAGTTTCCGTCCATAAAAAGAATATAACTATTGGGGTGTCATTGTTTCTTTTACTTTCTATTTCAAAACCAATGATCAAAATCTATAGATTAAGAGAAGAGATGGTTCTCCGATCAAATGACATAGAGGAGCACATCAAAGAGATCCGACAAACAATATTATTCATAGAAGGTAATGAGGTTATTTAATGTAAGAAGAGGTTTTATTATACCACTATACCCTATTTTGTTATAAAGCTTTCTAAACCATTACAATGATCTTTGGTTTTTATTTTTTATTTTTTTTTGGTGGCGGGGAGGGGCGGAGAAAAAAGAAAGATAGATTATGTTTAACCTTTTACTTACGCAATGGCGCTAAAGCACTGAAACTAGAGAGTCGAAACCATTACCTCTTCGGATCCCTACCATCTACTCTCAAGTGGAAGCGGGCTCGAATAAGTGGAATCGGCAATAGGATCAGCGTGTGTCCATTCCAATTCAGCCAAAATCAGTCTAAACCCTATGAATCAAATATGAATCATCCAATTTATTCGATTCCAACTCGTCGAACCATGACCATTGTTAGTTAAAACGGGAATGGCAAAAAAAATAGAAACGTACGGTACGGGTTTTAAACAGATAAAAACGATGAACGGTACGGTCAAAAGAACAATAAAAAAAAATAGGGAACGGCAAACGGACGAAAACGAACGGTACGAGTATTAAACTTGTAGTTTTCAAAAAAACGAAACCAAAAAAATGGTAGTATACTCATGCAATTTGAGAGATTATTACCTGTATACATACATCTAATATTCCAAAAGCTCTAGGAGTCCCAAGATAAAATAGCCCAATGGGCTACAAGAAAATGAGATGTTGCTAGCTTTAGCTTCTCTTTACTCATTGGGCTATAAGAAGATGAGATTTTTTTCCTATAAATAGTATGGAAGTTAAAAATCAAAAACCAAGTATCATATTGTCTTCACTCTTCACTTTTACTAATAGGTTTTTTTTTTTTAATAAAATTCCTATTTTACCCTTAAAAAACAGATACGCATTTAAAACGGCTGTTTAAAACGGATTCTTTTGCCGTTTCCATTTTTTTTCGTATTATATAATAATATACGGAAAAACACGTTTTAAACGGTAAAAAGGGGAACACGTTTAAAACGCGTTTTAACTAACAGTGACCATGACTAGCAGGGTAACATGGGATTATAACGATAAAGTTGGGTTGAATCCGGTCAACTTTGACTTCTGATAATTCAACTTTTAGCCGTCAGATCGATCCATATCAGTTCATCTGGATGGTAAAAAAAGACTGATAAATATTAAAAGTTTTTTTTTTTTTAAGGGAGAAGATAGTGGAAGTCTTGCTAATGACCCCGAGCAATCCGTCGTGTCAACTCAGCTTTCAAGTCACATTCTTGTATTATTTCCATTAACTTTTTTTTTTTTTTAATGATTTTGACTTTATCAAACTTCAACTTTATCCATTATGGATTATAATAAGATTTTTTCTACCACAAAAAGAACAGAGAGAGATTATAACAATCTTCCATTCTAAAGATTAACCATGGATTTAATTATCACTACTAGTGATAAGCATCAAAATCGTTTGCAGTGAGCTGATGAGGTGCATGGCCGGGCTTTCTCAGCCGTTGGATTATTATGGCACCTCACCGCTTGCTGTATACAATTTTAACTCTAGTGATAATACTGATCGTCACGATAATATCATAATCATCAAATTGAGATAAGGCTGAATTTATTGTTATAATCATTGATATCAATACGTATCAATCGTATTAGGATTGATTCTTAATCATTTTTCGTCGAAAAGTGCCACATTCATGTTGTATTAGCCACGTATCGGTATTAGTCACAATCAAGTTTCTAAGTATTGATATCTGATTGAGTATTGATATCAAATCATATCGATATTGGCCTTGGCTGATAACAACACCTGGCCATCCTTCGATCGGGTATCGATATAGGATCAAGGGTACAATTATAAAATATCAATTTTTTGAGAGGTAGGTGGAAACGTTGATCCTGGATTAGTGTCAATATCAGATCAAGTGTAAAATCGTATAAAAACTATCTAATCTAAGTCAATACAAATCGACCCAAACCAATATCGTATAGTATTGGTGGAAATCGATACCAACCCGATTTCTAATCCGATCTGATTCCCAAGATTTAAATCCTTGTTCACAGATAATCCTGATACAAATCGGCTGATTCGGTCAATCCGATACCGATTCCTAAAACCGTGGACAAATAATAGTAAATCCCAATGGGCTCTCATAATGTAAAACTCCCATCCCATGGCCCATTTTTTTTTTTTTCCAACCCAAATGGGCTTTGTGTCGGCACGTAAAGAACTCCCAAAACGATCTGTCTCCCTCTCTCTGTTAACTCACCGACATTCCCTCAAAAGTACCAGAGAAGAGCTTCTAATTAGTTCTCATCATCTTCATTAAGACAGTCAAACCTACAGAGTGTGAACAAATAAATCAGGCGGCATCTTTCCGTATCCAATTTTGCAATTTTTATAAGAAAGAAGCAAAAGAAATGAAAACCCAAAATCTTTAATAGAAAGAAGACTCTGTTCATGGCGGCGCTACTGGGTTTGAATTTTTCTTTCATTTATATAGTCGTTGGTTCTCCAATTGATTTTTCCATGATGGGTTGCTGAGATATCATCGAAAGAGAAAATTTTGTTAGGTCGTTCGTGCGAAATTCACCAGAGTCAGCGGTTGAATTTTAAGCTTTCATGTGCTTATTGAAGGTGGCGAACCCAGGAGATACAGGGGAGTATGAAAGGTATTCGACGATGGTCGATGAGGGAGACACCGATGAAGGTTCCTCTCAGCAGCCACCGCCACCACTACCACCACCACCACTACTATCGTCGTCGCCGCTACAACAGGGTATTGTAACAGTATCGGCAGCATCGATGTTTTCGGGTTACAATCAAGAAAGAGAGATGTCGGCGATGGTATCGGCTCTAACTCATGTTGTTTCAGGTGGAGGATTGATGTATCAATCGGATTTTAGTTCTTATGTTCCATCAACAAGTTTAGGTTCTGCTTCTGCAGCTTCACTTTCACCTTCATATATTACTATTTCCTCATCTTCATGGGGTAGTGTTGGACAGAAGAGAGGACGTGATGAGGAAACTAGTGGTCAGCTTTCTGATTCACTTATGAGGCTCTACAGAGGTTTTGGTGATTTCAGAACTTCACAAGGAGAATCCTCCTCTGTTGTTGCAGGTTAGTTTTCAATAAAAACCCAAACTTTCCTTTGTTATCACCATAAAAATCCAATTTTTTTCTCCCTTTTCTGGTATGAAATTACAGGTCTAGTTTGATAAGCTTCACTAATTCTAGAATCTAAATACTAGATATGAATATTAACTTCCCTTCTGAATCTTTACCATCTCCACCGCAGCACCGCTCTGCTTGAGTTAGCAAGAATTCTAGAACTCTCTCTCTCTCTCTCTCTCTCTCTCTCTGTTTTTAATATATATATTTTTTTGTCTACAGTGAAAGAAGAAGGTCAGAGCTCTATAACGACAACTACTGCAGTGGCAACTCCATCCATTACCAATACCAGAGAAGATCAGAGAGCTTCTTATGGAGAAGGGGAGGGAGAGAGGAGGAGAAGATACAGAGGAGTAAGACAAAGGCCATGGGGTAAATGGGCAGCAGAAATAAGGGATCCACACAAGGCTGCAAGAGTTTGGTTAGGGACATTCGATACAGCAGAAGCAGCTGCAAGAGCTTACGATGAAGCTGCTCTTAGATTCAGAGGGAACAGAGCAAAACTCAACTTCCCAGAAAACGTTAGATTGATGCCTCCAACGCCAATTTTTCCAGGTACCCAGTTAACCGTTTCGGAACCTCCAACGACCCTTTTGCCATCTTCTCAAACGCATCAGCAATTTATGCAGTCTCAACCGCTTCAGCATCAGTTACAGATTTCTGATTTAAGTGGAGATTACAATGAATATTCACAGTTGCTTCAGAGCTCTCTTGATTTTCAGAGACAGCCCACAAGTCTGTTAGAGCAGATGCTATATTCTTCACCTTACGTTGCTGCTTCACATTCTTCTTCTGTCACATCTTCGATTTCCTCTCCATCTTCTGCATCGTTTCCTCTGCTTTTCGATAGTCATCAACAGATGGGTTATTTCAGGCATCCACAACAGAGTCGTGAACATGGTGGTTCTTCAAGTTTTCCAACACTTCCGTGGACGGATTCCGAACATTATCCCTCATCATCTTCAAGTTGATTTGTGCTTTTTTTTTTTTTTTGGGTTCTGATTTCATTTCCTGTTTTTATTTCCTTTTATGATTTTGATGCGTTTGGTACGGATTACCAACACTGTTCTATTGATTTTTCTTGCTTAAAGAAATAGGATTATTTAAAAAGGAAAAAAATGAGAAGATGAAAACAGACATTGTTATAGCCTAATTAGCTCTGATCTTGATCCATTCGATGTTTACATTTCTCTTAATCATCGAAGGAGAGGTACTGTACAAACGTCACCTTGTCGGATTGTCTGTTATTTGGCTCACAAGCAGATTAATCCATGAATTTTAAAAAAGAATTACGACTTCCATTCAGAACTTCCTGTATTTGCTTGTTCTTCAATATTTTTTGATGACATCAGAGGGTGAAAACCCATAAAATCAGTTTTAGAGTTCAGACAATTTAAAGGGGGTTGGAAATTAGAATTAATAAATTCATGAAAGGAGAGATGGGTTGACAAAGCTAGTGTGTATTATGGATGAATGATGGGTGTTTATAGAAGCAAAAGAATATGTCTTCATCTAATCATTCATGAAATGTGTGTTAAAGAGTATAGGTTGACATCAAATGAGACCGGGTCACCTCCCTAGCTATGGATTTATTTACCATTTCATCTCACATAAGAAAAATTGCTAATATCCAAGTTCTCGTTACACTCGCAGTCAAATATATGGAATAATTTATCTTTTATTTAAATTCAAAAATATTCTCTTAATTTTTAATATTTCCCGAAACTACTCATCAAGAATAATAATTATTATTTTTTTTTGTTTTTAGTGAACTTAGGTAGTAAGAACTTTATTTCATCTCACATCATCTATGGGGTGTGGAGACCACCTTTGGCTATGGGGAGTGAGGACCCTAGTTAGTTAATTCGCGTTTAAAACGCGTTTAAAACGGCGTCCCGTTTTTTTGCCGTTTTAAACGCCGTTTGCCGAATTTTTCACAGAAATTCGGTAAAAAACGGGAACGGGGCTATTGAAAGTTTTTTTGCCGTTTTAAACGCCGTCCCGTTTTTTTGACAGTAAAAAAACGGATTTTAAAAAATATAAACGTTTTAAAATAGAAACGTTTAAAACGGGGCTATTTTTTTTTAATTGTTATCTAGGTATTTAGAGAATTATTATGCCAATTTATGTCTATATATTGCCGTTTTTTTGACACCGTATTATTTAAATATAAACGTTTAAAACACGTATCGTCCGTTTTTTATTTTTTTTCCCGTTTTTACCGTATTTGACCGTATTTTTGACCATCCCGTTCACGTTTTGATCCGTTTAAAACATGCCCGTACCGAACAATGTTTTTTTGCCGTTCCCGTTTTAACTAACAGAGGTGAGGACCACACCCTCATGGACAATGTGAGATGGGGTGGGGTGGTTATTTGCCGGGGGGGGGGGGGGGAGGAACCTAAATCCCTTGGGGTCTTTGTTAGTTCGGTCTATCAATTTGTAAGATCACGAGTGGATCCAATTTTGAAGAAATTGTATATCTTGAATTGAACTAAAACTATGAAGCTAGAAAGGGAGATCCTCTGATCGATGGTGACAGTTGATGAGATTTTATAGGTATATATTTTGATTATTTCATTCAATAGGAGAAGTATTTATTATTATTTTTTTGTGGTGGATGACTTACCACACTATCAATTTGTTAGTTTAGATTATAAAAATTTCTTCATATAATAAGATAGAAGGATAGAGCAAAGATTCAGCAATACCACCAGATTATCATTGCATATGTAAACCTAATTGAAGTTACGTGAAAGATCATTAACATTAACAAAGGGGTTTACTAGAAACATAGCAAAGAGAATCCTATTAAAAATTAAAAAATAAATAAAAATATTATTATGTTTGTTCAACTACTTCTAAGAATAAAAATGGATCATGTGGAAGATCATTTACGTAAGGAAAGGAACTTACCAGAAACAGAACTAAGAGAATCGTTTTTTTTCTTTTTTCATTTGCCTTAAAAAATTAGGAAGAAAAGTTTCAATTGTCCAGCTAAGGGTATCCATGCTTTAGGGATTCGGGAGAAGGTTTTTCCCGATGACAATGGAAGAATAAATTTGCACATTACACCAATTAAGGTTAAAAAGAATGATATTATCCATACGAGATCCACATAAGAGCTACATAATCAAAATAGATGAGAGATTGTCAATATGGATTCCACTATTTATTATGCGGAAGCCTTTTTTCTCTTTTCTTATAATCCACAATACTCAAAATACTCGTTATCAACAAAAAATCAAAATATTTACAATTACTTTGATATTGTAGAATACCCTCAAACTCATGATTTTGTATTTAAAAATGTCACCACCTCATCGTACCAAAGATGTGTCACAATAATAAGAGGAATTATCGCTCCCCTCCCCTCAACTATAGCTAAATATCAAGTTCCTCCACGTTTTTTAAAATATTTCACTCCCCTTCCCCCAAATTAGAAGATACTATCAATCGTGCCTTAGCATTAAAGATTGTTTTTAAATGACTGTTCTTTTTTTATTATTCCCAAAATACCCCCATCTCTTTAGTCTTTAGACAACACATTCACCAATCCTGAGATGCAAGGAAGGTTTTGGTCATGGCCGCCTTAGCCGTCATTGGGTTCTTCTTGCTGGGGTTGAACAATGGGAACCCCTGGAGACACTGAAGGTTCGATGCGCTACTGAGGGTCACTACAGTCGCTCCGTTGCAATCTCTCAAGTCCAACACCATTCACAAAACACACACACACTAGCTTGTTGCAAACCGCTACACAGAAATACAATATTCAGTTCCTTTGACATCTTGGTTGCAAGGCAGCAAGCTGCAGAGGGAAAATAAGAAAGCATGTTAACCAAATCGAACTTGAAAGAGCTGATATGTATATCTGAGCCTGTGTCTATAATTTTGTTTCTTTGCTTTTCTGACCTATCAAAAAAAAATATAAGTTGCAGAGGAAAAGGAGAAGGAAGAAGTGGGATGTGATAACGAGAGGCAGTGATGGTGACGCAATGAGTAGAATTGAATGAGGGGTTGTGTAGTGCTGTGGGGTTGAAACAGGGGGGTACGAGAAAGAGAGGTTGAAAGTTGAAACAAGGGTCTGCAAAGGCTCGGAATGGGGTGTTCGGCTCTATTCGATCTTCTGAAGCAATTCATTTTAATTTCTCGAAGAATTATTTGTTTGTTCCTTGTCACTAGTTTCATGTTTAGTTCAAGCAATTCATCTTCGGAAGGTTTCCGAGGCAGCCTAGGTGTTTTGATTTCTTCGTAGTTGAAACCTTTTTCAATCTTTTTAGGAAGGTTTCGTTTTAGGGCATTGGCCATGTGGAATTCCCTTAATTTGGGTATAGGATCAAAACTGTTAAGAATGTCTCATGTTGAACACTGTATTGTATTGGATAGTTTTATAAACCCCAACAGTGCGAAGTTTGGTAATGAGAAATCCAAAGAGGGAGAAGATCAGCTTCACCGAAGATAGGGCTTCAATTGAAGGAGGAGTAGGTCTTCGATTTTGATCAAGATTAGGCTTTGATTGAAGGAGTAGGGCTGGAGTAGGGCTTCACTTTGAACTTCAGGAGTAGCAGGGTCTTCTCGATGAGAGCTCCGGTGAAGAACACACGGCGGACATGAGAGTTTGGGTTCCTCCTCTTATTTTGATCGATTATGTAGAGGGGCATTTAGGGTATTATGAAAAATAAGATGGGCACTTAATAGCAAAAACTAACATTGACTCATTGTTGATAGAATCTTTTGATTTGGGGGGAGGGGAGTGAAATATTTCAAAAAATGTGGGAGACTTTGATATTTTCCCAAAATTCAGGGGAGGGGAGTGATAATTCCTCTGATAATAATAAAAAATAAAAAAATAAAAAAATAAAATTTGTGTTGGGTGACTTGGTTAATTGGTAGAAATTTCTTGAGAAGGGGGTTTACGTATAGGTGAAGTATGCTTTGTTGCAAATTTTATATATATTTTTTTAAAAAGGACATCGTCATAGGTGACGTGGAAGCACACGTGACACTCTTTCTCTGATCTGAGTATTCCCACTGTAGATATGAAGCTTCCTAGGAAACGTCAGCATCTCAATCTCAATCTCAATCTAAAATGACTCAAATCTTAATCTCTTTGGTGCCTTTTTAATAAATGTTAATGTGCACGTGTTTCAATTTTAGCATCTTTTAACTTTTTCTTTTTCCTTTTTTGCTTTTTCAATTAAAGTGGATATGGAAGGGAGTGAGGGGGAGGGGGAGGGGGAGGGGCTTTGTTCGGGTCAGACATAAGAGTTAGGTTGCCTGCCTCCCCCAGTTTTAGCAGGACAAAGATACATGTAGGAATCGATATCGAGAGAGAAAGAGAGGGCTACTTGTCATAACCTTGGATGGCCACGTGTCAACTGTTTTATCTGATGAAACCTAACTTGGGTTGGATATTTATGTTGTGTATCTTAAAGGTATTAAAGGTATTGTATTGGTCATATCAGTCTATACGTATACTCAATTTCCACATGATGTTGATATTGTAACAATGATTACATAGAAGGGTAAAATGGTTAAAAAAATCTAAGGTATCAGCATTTTGAAGATCTTGGTATAGGTCGAAACTGTAACTTTGGTCTCAAGACAGATCAATTGGTCAATCTTTTCAAGTTCAAAAACCTGCTTCAAATCTAGAATTTGAATATATTAGTGTAAGACAAGGTTATAGGTATTATATGGATCACCTTGATACCAACATCTATACGAATCAGTTGCAATGGGTTGCTTCGAGAACAAATATATATTTTTTGCTGATGCAATTGATTTATTTAGATACCCATATTAGTATCAGTCTCTGACAATACTAAAACGTATCAACCAATATGATACCAATACCCTAAACCCTGGCGTAAGATGTAAATTGATCCCTTGGCATCAACTCTTTTTTTTTTTTCTCCCTCGCATAAAACCCACACTAGGGCCAACAAAAGGGCCACTGGGCCCTTGGATCACTTTTATAGATTGGTCTTGTAATGATTTGAAAACTTCAACTTTCTGGGCTAGCATGTAGATTTATATCATGAGGAATGCTCTACTGTTTAGGTATTTTTGTGGGCTTCACATATATATGACCTAGCCTGTGTAATTTGAATAGACCTACTCCACTGTAATTCAATCTTAGGCCTGAATAAGTCAGTAGGCTGTCCAATCTTGGATGGTTGATACAAATCTATTAGTTTGGACAATCTTGTTTTTATTTCTATTTTTTCTTTCTTCTTCCTCTTTCTGGAAGGAAGTAGAAAACTCATTACCTCAACTATAAATAACTTCCAATAGAAAAGTCTATTTGATGGAGTTCAAGTCATTTCTTATACAAGGAATAAAGGTGGGGAACCCTTTCCTACCTGCTGGTTATTTTTTCTGAGACATGGATAAAAATATTGCATTTCAATGCGCACCCATGTTTTGGGATGTGTGTCTAAGTCCTCCCAACCATTGGATGGCTAAGTGGGCATTAATTGAACGACACTTAAGTTGGAGATGAACCAGATCTGAATTCAAATACTCAAATGAAGTTTTCTTTTTCCCCTTTTGGTTAATTGAGCGACACTTGAGTTGGAGATGAGCCAGATCTGAGTTCAAATACTCAAATGAAGTTTTCTTTTTTCTCTTTTGGATAAACACTCGGATGAAATATTCATTGGATATCGGATCGAATTCAGATAGTGAATATGCTAATTGGGAGAGTGGTGTATTAGGTTCGAATTTGCTCTGTTTACATCTTCAGGAGAAAACTAGTATCATATAGCAAACAATATCGGCTTATTGGTTCATAACCAATCATGGTTCCATAAAATAAGACTGAAATGGAACATGAGGGCACCCCATATGTTTATTTCCTACAAATCTCTCTGGTCTATGGAGAATAAAGGGAAGGGAATTTCAAAATTTCCTACATCAGCTCCAAAAAGAAAAAAAAAAAAATCCCTGATAAAATCAAACCTATACGGAATTTTTCTGAAGCCACAAGAGGCTACATGTTAAATCCATGGATGAACTGCTGAAAACAATTATCATATCTTCTGTGCGGAACAGTTAGCTCTGCAAATCAACAAAGTTTCCTTCAAAAAAAAAATATTTTTTGCTTGGCCACAAGGTTGGCAAAACGTTACAAGTGCAGAAATTTTGATCCATGGCTAGCATTTGCTCGGCCAAAAAGTTCCATAAACAAGGGTAGAACTCCAATTTCTTTCCATGACTAAAAACAATGATGTTTGTATATTGGTAGAGAGTTACCATGTATGCATTAAGTATACAGTGTTCCTAAATTCAATCCACTTCAGAGGGCACCAAGTTCTTGTTCCATTAGGCTGTCTCAATAGACCAATCAGACCCACTCTGGCGAAAAAGAACTGATTTCAGAAGAACCTGTAAAATAGAGGATAAAACATACACATGACACCTCTTAACAATATTCAAGTTCAATTTTTTTCAAGGGGGTGGAGTGTGGGGGGAAGAGTTCTCACTCACCTAGACTTTCAGAACAGCTTTGTGGACCATGGTTTCTTTGTGGATTTGATGGCAACTCTTCTCGACAAGATCAAGCAGCTTCTCCAAGTTCATTGCCCATGAGTTGAGAACGTCATTGCTGTCCTTTGCTGTCTGGAAGCAGACTATTCCCATGGGCCTGTCTATCTTTGCCACTAGCGATTTGGTTACAACCATGTCTGAGAGGTGCTTCTCAGCTTCCTAAAAGAGATTTGGAAATGAAAATAACTGTTATGGTTCATGAGCTACTACAGTTAACATAAAACAAAGTGGACAGAATCTCGTTAATGAGTTTCTGTAGCTACCATAAAATTATCCTTGTCTTATATTAATGTTAGGAGGGATACAAAGTGAATCATGCAGCTACCAACTTCCAATTATAGGACAGAAGCATATGTCTACTAAAATGCCCATGTAGTGTAATAATTACTGAGAAAAAAAAAAAAGCCCCGGTTAGAAATAGCTTGCAGAGGTTGACCATACAATTAATTCCACAGATTGTCCACAATGGATTGTTTTGGCAACATCCAACTACCACTTCTCTACAAGAATCTCAGTCAAGCTAGCTTCATCTACTTTATATCACAATGATCCAGAAGATAAATGCATGCATGGCCTTAAGTTTCTGTTTAAGAGAAGAAAATAACAGATCCCAATATTCAATCCCAAACAGAATATTTTTTGGTCATTACAACTTATGAAAATGAGATTAAAGTGCAAAATCTACCAATTTCCAACTGGCCAGTTGAGCAGGCACATTACCTGGTAGTGCATACCCTTCCTACTAAAAAGGCCATTACCCGGTGCTGGTCCCACCTATGCGGGATCCTGGGAGGTGAGTTTGGAGTCGGTCCTAGCCTTTGGCACTTTTGTGCAAACCCCATCCTCAAGATTCAAACCCAGGCATTTTCCCTAGCATTTGTACAGTTCCTACTTCTATCATGAAATGGCCGTGGAAAACTGAACCTGATTGAAATAAAATGGCAGAAAAACCATCATACTGTTTCTTAATTCCAGTCTGGTTGTTAATGGGGAGCCTGATCTCTCAAGTCTAAGAGAAGAGAGGGAAAGGATCTCCAACAATGAGAAGACTCTGCACAAAATAGCATTAATACCAGAAACTCAGAATAGAAGGATCATAGGAAAAAATCTACGACAATTAAAGGGCAGGTCAGATGGGGTTGAAAAGTCAGTCGAGTACTCTTCAGAGGACTTCCTCAACCCAACCCCGGATTTCCTGCTGACAAAAAAATCTCAGCGGTCTGAGAACAGTTTAAGGGAGAGTACTTACAGACCTAATGACATTGGCAAACCAAGGCAGAGAACCAGAACCCGATTTCTAGTTTGCAAACTCAGAAACTCAGACCAGAATTCAAGAGAATAGATAATTAGGAACTCACAGACCAAATTTGATGCAATTCTGGTCGGAGATACTACAAAGTTGTAACAGATTGAAACGTCTGAAAATACTAACCAAAACAGAGGATCCACAAGCTTTAGAAAGGAGACTGAGCTGGTGTGCTTAAGCGAATAAATAGAAAATTATGAGGGATTATAGTTGTCATGACGACAAGGCAAACTTTAGTCAGTGGCCACGCACCTAGGCAGGTGCCACCAAAAGAGTGCATATACCAAGGGATTATAGATGTAAAATATAATTCTTTCCTTAAGATAAAACTTTAAAGAAAAGAGAGGGGGGGGAGGGAGGGCTTGTATGTAATTTTTTTTTTTTATTATTCCCTTTTCTTGTAAATCCGAGAAGGCATTGTATTAATTAAAAAAAAAAGGGAGAGGGTTCCCTAAAAAGCAGCATGGCCCCTACACCAGCGCATGGGCCAATGGAAGCACAGGTGGAAGTATCAACAAGTGCCGGATTTTTGCCTTTAATGAGGGGTGGGTTGGTCATTTCGCCCACCTCTGTGTCTGGGTGCAGGGGCCACGCTGCTTTTCAGGCTTTTTCCCGTAAGAATATGTTTTTTATAGTTATAATTTAACAAATGAAACCCAAACCCATTTTCTCTTCTTATTCCTTAGGTCAACAGTGGAAGAGGTGGACATTGCAGCGCAAGTTCTAAGCATGTACCTCCCTCCAGCAGAGGCACAGCAGCAATGGCTGTTGCAACTACAACGACAGGTGCGGCTATTGTCACTGTAATCTTTCCAGCGGCAGTGGGAGCTGCTACTGCTTCTCCCCAATTTTTCCTTCTTATTATCACATTCTTTCTCTGGTTTTTTCTTCATTTCCCCATTCTTCTTCCCCTCCCCCCTAAATGCAATCCAGGGTTTCAAAAACCCGGCTTGGATTGCTCATGGGCCCACCCAATCAACAAGACTTCGAGTTTTAAAAGGTATCGGCAGTTTGGTAAATAACCAGAAATTTCAAGGGGTGGTTAGGTAGACTAAGTGGGCAAGGAAAAAACATAAGAAGTAATTAGTATTTATTGTTCGGGGACAGACTTGGAAGCGAAGTTAAAATAAAGGTCAGGGGGTAATAAAGGAGAGAAGAAGGGGTACTTGTGTAACAAGAAGTAGAGGATAATTAATAGGAAACCACGAAGCTTGTCTTCAACCTCGCATCAAGCAAAAAAGGGTGGAGAACAGGTACAGGGTTCAGATGAGATTTCTCCTTCACCACTAATCAGTTCCACATGAAGTTTCAGGCAAAGGAAGCTCCATGGATCCACAACTAATAGAGATTTAAATCTCTGGATATATCACTGGCGGTACTTGTAGTTGCTGTTCTGAAACTCGGGTGCAATCTCAAGATCGATGAGGGCCTCGGAGCTGGAACTTGGAGGCTAGCGTAGCCTGTACCAAAGGTATTTCCAGCCCACATCTTAGGAATAGAAGAAGGAGATGGGAGAGATTGAAAATTAAGATGGAGGGACTGTTGGTACCATGAAAACGGGGTACAGTATGGTGAAGCTAACATATAAAAGGAAAAAAAAAAATAGGGTAGAAGAAGAGGAACTGATGTAGATCAAAGTATGATGAAGAAGAGGGTTAAATAGAAAAAAAAAATTAAATAACTGTTCACATGAACAGTACCCGTGAATACTGTTCACATAAACAGTGTTGTGAACCCCCATATGGACTGCTAAAGCAAGGTTCTAAAAGACTTGGTTTCTTTCCCTTATTATTTTATTCTTCTTGTTTAGAAAGCAAATAAATTCAGATTAGGAAAGTCTTTTGTTAGGAAGTTGTTTCCTTTTCTTTGGTTTCCTTTTTTCCTTAAGTTTCTATTTTTGTAATTATCTATTTGAAGGCGTGGCTGAACCTATATAAAGCCAACTAATGTAAGTTTTTCTAGACAGCAGATTAATGATATTTTGTGAGCTTTTGCTTGCTGATTTGACCCGAGAAAGGTTTGTTTCAACAGCTGAGATAGCTGTGGGTGAGAGGACCAAGGCTGAGAGAGCCTACCCACACCCACATTTATCCCATCGAGTTCTTCATTCTTCTCTCTTCTTCTCTTGTGATTTATTCCACTATTGCTGTGTGTTGTGAAGTTATTAAGAGAGTAACTGAGGGTGATTTCAAGGTTCATTACCAGCTTGAAGTATTGGTGCTATACTGC
Source organism: Macadamia integrifolia (assembly GCF_013358625.1). Lineage (NCBI taxonomy): Eukaryota > Viridiplantae > Streptophyta > Magnoliopsida > Proteales > Proteaceae > Macadamia > Macadamia integrifolia. Next base: position 34,648,458 of record NC_056559.1, on the reverse strand, counting down.
ACCACAGAAGGGCCTGGCGCAACCTTGGAGTGACTTTTATGGGCAGGAATCGAGCAGCCATAGTTTCCTCATCCTTGATGTGCTCCAGTCAAGCTCTTGGGGGTTTGATCGGCAACCCAAAAGGACCACTTGACCAGAAACTCAGGTCCAGCCAAGGCCAGTGCTCGAAGTTCTCTGAAATCTCCAGTATGTCTCCTATTTCTGCCCTAAAATTAAGAACTTGCATACCTCTGAGATCCTTCATCAGAATCAACCAGGGTTTTGGGGTTTTATTAGGCCCTACTGGGACATAAAAAGCATCTTTTGTCACTTTTACAAAATACTTTTGGTAATCTGAATACTCATTTAAGTGCAATCAATTAAGTAGAGAAAGAAGTTAAAATATCCATATTATTAAATTAGGATCTCAGCTCCAATGTTGAGACCAACAATTTTCATTAGCTAAACTAAGGCTATTCACTAATAAACCACTAATAGTAAAAGAATACCATTCTCATATGCTAATAATAAACTCCCCAGAATAGTCATTTCTCTTTGTAAAAGGTATATTAATCATCAAGTATGGCATCATGATAGCAGACCAATAGTAGACAAAATAGAATGAGGAAACACATGCTGAACATAACAAAAGGACAAACTCAAGAACATAAAACACTAAGCAGCACCAAACCTGGACACTGAGGCACAACAGCTCCGCAACTCTTTTCAGGGTAATCCTTGAGTAATATTTTGACACAACCAATATGTTCTGCAAGCAGACATTGCCAAAAGAATTGAAAATCAGTACGCATATGAAGTGACAAGTCAATGACTTCAAACAAATAGGATCATTACATGCTCAATAATTCTCTGTCTTAGATCTTCTGCAGCCTTTTCACCCAAAGAACCCCCAAGCATATTCTTCTCTTTCTCACATTCATCCTTATATGCCTCCCAAAGAGCTGTCCACTGGATCACCTCCATTGTGACCAGCTGCTTCAAGAGCAACCTGAGATGGTAAGAGAGACCATACACAGGCATAAGAAGAAATGAAGACACAAAAGAGGAAAAAGAAAAATGCCACAGAAACAGTAAAAAGATCAGAAAAGACATACCTAAAATTTGGAATTTCAGAAAGATTCTTATCTTCTAAGGTTGAGTTAAGAAGACTTGACTGCATTGGATCGTGTGGTGACAGCACTAAATACCAGCAAATTTTCCGTAGCACCTAAGAGAAGGAATATAGTCAGAAAATTACCAAGCCTAGGACGAAGTCATCCAAAAGACAAATCTTGGCGGAAGAATAAACTCAACAACTGCCACTACCGGTATCCATTGCGCTGGATCTTTTCTCACAGAAGGGATCTCATATATTGCCTTGTAGCTACGGCAGATTTCAAGGTATTCATTATTATGGGAATGGTACCTACACAAAAGAAATGAAGCCAATTATATCATTGTTATTTCAAGTAACACCAAATACAGTACAACCTCAAATCTCCATTAAATCAGCCATTTTGAGTTCAGCATAATTTGATTCCATTCAACCTCCAATATAATTTTGGATGCAAGCAATGGGCAAAGTAGGTTTAGTTATAGGCCCCACGTGTTGGGGAAATGAAGAAGAGTAAAGCAAAGAAAATGAGCAGTTCCTTTCTGCCAGGCTACTCCAAACTGCTTTGATACAATGTGAACTTCAGGTTAAATATTCTAAAAATCACATTCCCCTAAGATTTCCAAATTAAGATGTGCACTGGGGAGATGGTTAAATTGAGTCAGACAAGCCCAAATACAGGCCAGTTAAACCATCCTCAATGAGGCATTCATATGAGAAGTGCCTTAAACATCAATTTTCTTATTCAGATTTAGGATGTTCTGCAAAACCTACCCCTTGTTTCTTTTTTGACTATTTCTTTTTATTTTCTCTTATCATTCTCCGCTGTAAGTTAGATACCTTTTAACCAAGTTAATCTATCTACCTTACTATTTCCATTGTTGCCTCTAAATTTGTTCACTCCCCCTCCTCTTCTCCCCCCCCCCCC
>NC_056559.1:34626098-34646417 GCF_013358625.1 Macadamia integrifolia | reverse complement strand
CCCCCCCCCCCAAAAAAAAAGGGGAAATTACCTAGATCCACTGGATAAGATAATTTATTACAAGATAAGGTCTAAAGTTTATTTTACATTCATTAGTTTCAAGTTTAAAAATATTTACTTAATTATCCAAGTTAATTATTGTTCATGGAGCCCAAGAAAAAGTAAAAGTAAATTTCCTAAAATAACCCTAACCTTACTTAACATGCATAACTGCTGAGATAAAAAATGCTAAGAATGACGGCGTTGATTGCAAGTACGAATGGACGGCGGAAATCAAAGGAGGAAAAAAGGGGGGTAAGCTGGGTGCGGTGGAAAAGAACTACAAGTGGACGGCAGAGTTCAACCAGAAAGGCCAGGACACTCCACCGTCTCGCTCCTTCACATTTAAAGCCTCCACGGCTCCCGCCGGTGACTAGTGACTAGGATTCCAACAAGGAGAAGAAGAAGAAATCCAAAGCTGAGCCCTCCAAATGTGTGATGGAGATCGAAGAACCAGTTGATCAAGGGGTTATCGTTCTCAGACAGATCAGTAGTCTCCCTCCACACTTAACTAGTCAAAGACTTCTTTGACCACATGTCTTCACTTGGAATCTGATTTACATGTAAGCCACTTGGCACTGCACCATTGGGCAATGCCAATTTCATTAGGGGTAAGTATGTCATTTGATGTTTTTGTGGGAACTTCTGGGAAGGCTTTTGCAAATAGGGTTGGGGCCGATGTGAAGGGGAAGAAGAAGGGCCGATGTGATTCCACCTCGGCAGTTATGCACGTTAAGTAAGGTTAGGGTTATTTTAGGAAATTTGCTTTTACTTTTTCTTGGGCCCCATGAACAATAAACTTCAGGAATTAAGTAAATATTTTTAAACTTGAAACTAATGAATGTAAAATAAACTTTAGACCTTCTTATCTTGTAATAAATTATCTTATTTAGTGGATCTAGGTAATTTCCCCCCAAAAAAAAACCCGAAAATAAGAAAAGAAAAGCGAACACTTAATTTCTCTGTAACCAAGATTCTGGCATTACCCATATCAACACAATAGTTGAGGGATGCAGTCATACGATATGTTTTGGCAATGCCCCAAAAGTCAAACATGGATACGAAGACAAAGAAGAAGATTAACCCCCCCTTTTTAGACATAATTCTAGCCAAGTTCATATAAATACTCATTCTAGAGACTTGTCCCCCAACCTAAGTTTTGGGTTTCAGGTGCATCTGACTTCTAGAGTATACCCATGGTTAACTCTTCAGCTGTTCAACACCACCTACAACCTACCAGAATCTAAACCCAAAAGTGGCAGGCACTAGTAATCAATTCAAATCTGATCTAAATCCGGTGAAGAATGGTTCCACAGTGTCAGAGTTCCATTCATTACAACTGTTGCCATCCCTTCATCAAAATGGCTGTGTCCTAACCTAGTAACAGGTACAACTGTATTCATCAATTAAGGTATGAGTACAATGACAGTAATGACTCATTATTCAAAGATGACACAGGGTATTAAAATTCTGAAATAAGCTTGATATACAGAAGCAATATAGCTAAAACAGTTTACTTCCCCAAACTGAAAGAAACATGGCTCTTTTGAAAAGAAAGTTCAATTGTTCACAAGTGTTTCACAGAAACTGGAAGTCTATTATCTTCTAGATCTCCTATAACAATAAGGTTCTAGGAGTTACCAATATCAAATACAAGTTCAACAAGGATATACAATAAAAATTATGCATCTGAAAGAACATCTTTTGAAACAGAAAACCCAAAAATCCACTGGACATTAGAACAGAAGTGAAATTACAATCAGAATTCCTCAAAATACTTAAGTAAATTAAATGAAAGGTACGCCTCATCCACAGAGATTTACCCAAGAGATAAAGAGAGAAGATAGAGGGATACCGTATCATTAATTCATAATATATCCGCTTCAACTCTAATAAGGAAGGTATATCAGCAGGAGCCTCTTCAACAACATTATCACCTTCCTTGGGCTTTTTCTTTTCTTTAGAAGTATCTGCATCAAAAACACGTGGACTAATCCTCCTTGAAAGGATCTGAGCACGCACATAATCCTGGCGGTCTAAACATAAACGAACCTGAAAAGTTATAATCCCAAGTTAGTTGGAAACATAATAGGCACATATTTATGTCCTAAAAAATCATCCTTCTCTTAACAAAGTCCTCTACTGTTATTCAGGATAATTTTCCTACTTGTTCGAGGATAAATGCAATTTTCTCCGTTTTTGCCATTGCTCCAAATGTTTCCACCTGAAATACAATATCATTAATAAGGGGCGATAATTGAATGTCCGAACTGCACATTTAATACATGTGTTCTGCTTTCATACAATTAAGAAAGCTTCAAAGTAACTTAGCCTGCATAGATCACTAATGTAAGGCTTATAGAAAATCTTTTGCAAGCTCATATAATCTCATACAATACTTACCGCAACTTCTTGCATCAAATCAGCAGCCTCAGCAATAAGGCCCTGTTCTTCCTTAATCTTTGCAAGTTTCTTGATCAGTCTTGCTCTCTCTATCTCAACATATATCTACAGAATAATTAATAGCTTCAAATAAAATCTTAAGAATAAAGATGACTTTAGGAAGGATAAGTTATAAGGTATATCACAATATTTAATTTTTGACATATATAAATTGTCACCTTCCCAGCAGATACACTGTTAAGTGTTTTGATCAACTCTATACGTGTTTCAATATCTGGTGTCTCATCAATATACTGCATCGCTTGCTGGACCATTGCAGTTACTGCCTGAAAAACAAATAAACTGTGGACGTTAGGAAACCAATTCCACCGACAATGTCACGCAAAAGGGTCCAACAGCAATGTCACTTATGACAAGCCTAAAAAATGAAATAGAATTACAGAGGAAAGAGGGGGAAGAAGAAGACGAAAAAACAAATACAGGAAAAGTTAGAATAAAACAACAATTCAGCATTATCCCAACTAAATGGGGTCGACTAAATAGATCTTTTTTCTCCAATCAGCTCTATTCAGAGCCATACTTGGTACTAGTCCTAAGCTATCCATATCTTTCCTCACCACTTCTCCTAAAGTCATTTTAGGCCTACCTTGGGCTCCTTGAGCTCCTTCAATCTGAATCAAATCACCCTTCCGTACTGGCGCACTCAAAGGCCTCTATTGCACATGTCCATGCCAGCTCAAACAACTTTCTTGCAACTTATCATGTATCAGGATTCGGGACTACTCCTAGATTAGCTCTAATTTATTCATTCCTTATTTTACTTTTCTAATTTTACCACCCATCCATCTCAACATATACACTAAGTTTGTTTATATGTTGTTTATTCATTGCCCAACATTTAGCTCCATACATCATTGCTGGCCTTATAACTGTCCCATAAAATTTTCTTTTGAGTTTTAAATGAACAATTCGATCACATAATACTCCGAACACATCCCTCCACTTCATCCACTCTGCTCTAATTATTTGTGCAACATCATACTCTATTTCTCCTTCTTTATTTATGATTGAACCTAAGTACCAAAATTTTCACTTGGAAGTATCTCTCTATCATCAAGATTTATCACCCAGTTTTCATCCTGTTGTTACTAATATATTCTCTATTTTTGTTCAACTTATCTTAAAACCTTTTGATTCCAATGTTGATCTTCATAATTTCCACTTTGCACTTACCCTTGCTCTTCTTTCATCCACCAAAACAATAATCATCATAAAAATGCGTACACCAAGGGTCTGATCTTGAATTGTCTCTAGTCAGTTCATCTATGATTAGTGCAAACAAATACAGGCTTAGGACTGATCCTTAATGTAATACAATTGTAATTAGGAATTCACTACCTCCCCCCCCCCCACACACACACACAATTCTTACACTAGTCATTACTTCATTATACATATTTTTAACTGTCCATATATTTACATAGATGACTTCTATCAAATAACACAACATGCAGGAGAATTATGTAATCCTCAACATAATAGTCAATAATTAAGTGCTTTAAAAATTCAGCAAATAAAATGAACGAGATGATGAATATGAATAGCTGAAGTGCGCCATAAATAGCAAGTTCAAAAATAAGATGAACAACTCAGAAAAAGAACAATCATTTCTCTAAAGGATAAAACAAGATGGCATAAGCAGCATAATCAGTTGAATACATTCCTTACTTATACATGTTATTTCCTTATTGTTCACGCCAGCCTCTTATGTTCTTTATTATTCATGCCAGCCTCTTATTTAAGTGTCAAACGTAAATATTCCACCAATAACACTAACAAAACAATTTCCGTTCATTACGGCCATTAAAGCAGAACTTACATTGCCACGAATTTTCCGAAATATAATACCAGGTCAGAATTAAGGCCACCCCTCCCCTTTTTGCCTTCTTTGAAGTCCACTGAAAATCTGGAATATGTCACAATTCCAACTAGTTAAGCGCCCAATGTAATGTGCCTCAATCAATTCATAGGCTTATTGGCTTATTGGGCAGGTTAGACATAAACTATTAACAAATCCACGACATACTCCAACTTCTAAACCACGAAGCAACAACCTTGATTGGAATTAAATTCACACAAGATGGAAAGTGCCACGCAGAAAGAGGCGTGTGTCATTGGTGAAGGGGATTCTGGTTTAGTCGGATATGTAGCATCAGGATCGGAATTAGTTAAGGACGTCACAGGATATGTATCTATCCTACAACCTTCAACATTTCAGTTAGGTTCACAACAGAAGAAGCTTGTCTACTAACTTTTTAAGTATTCTGGAGTCGGCGAAACAAGCCCCAAGTCAGAGATTTTCCACGATGTAACATTAAGACCACAAAACACCAATTTCTCTACTTGGAGGCAGCGCCTTTCTCAAACTATCCTCTGCTAGTAGTTTTTAGAAGCTAAAGAACTCCCCCATGCTATTAATTTGTCTGATTCTGTATACCTGCTTGAGTTGACCTCTTCGCTTCGATAAAAGAATGATCTGATCATTAAGAGTCTTCCATGCTCGAGCTTCAAAGCAAAGTTGCAGAATGTCGATAGAGGCTTTCCTTGTCCCGGCGACATCTCCGGAAAGTCTCATCTGCTTCTCCACATTCAACAGAGACTCTATGGCAGCATCTAGATTACCTCCTCCTTCCTGCCAATGGAAAAGGAAGAAAAATTCAAGCACAACACTCAACCTAAACCAAAATGAGAAGAAACTTTAGACCTAAATTTGAAACAATTATTAAAAAGAGAAGAGTAAGGGACTGAATAGAAAGAATTAAACGATTTACCATTGCAGAATCAATTCTGGTCTGAAGCTCCAAAACCAGCAAGGGAAGCAAGAAAAACAACGCGAGAGATCGAACAATGGAAATTGCTCGATTCCTAAACGATCTATGGATTAGGAAAACCTAATCCCGGTGGATTCGAAACTTCAAAAAGCAGAAAAACGAACGCAGAGCCGGGGAAGATGGAGCCGTCGAAGTAAAATGAAAGAGTAAATAACGGAGGAGGTTAGGTACGCTGCCGGCTTTCCTGGAGCTGGCGGCTTAACCAAGGGAAGGACCGTAGGAATCAGGATGAGAGGGGCATAAAAGATTTTTCAAAGGGAAAATGAGAGAGATAGACATAGATCTGAATATACCGTTTTTTCCCATAAGTAATGGAGAAAAGAATGCTACTTGTGCTCCACTTTCCGATCCCCTCTAATGCCACTAAGGCCCCTGGGAAGACCTTGGGATGTGTGTTGGGTTGCATGGTACGATTTATAATCAGGTCGGTCAGTCTCGAACTATAATTGGGCCTTAATTGGTCTTAGTCAGGCTACATACCTATTCATCTCTAAACGGGCATTCTTAACTTGTATACAATAGTTGAAGTACTCAAGCTAACAAGCTTATTCCATTAAAAACACAATTTTATCTCAAGCATATCCTAGAAACACACCATTCTTCATCACCACAATTACATAAATTTTATTTTTACATTTTAATTTTCTATTGTTAAATACACTTGGACTTTTGCTTTACTCGTCGATTTTACTGGTTGTGGAAAAATGGGAATTCAAGTAGTATTAAAGGGGTCAAGCTAGGTTGGGCTTAAAGAAGTCGGTTCAAGTTGGGCTCATAAATGTGTCGCGTCCGTTGGGCTAGGTGGCTACACCGTATGCTACATGCTTATAAACATGTCGGGCTAAAGCCCGACATGTTTAATAATCGTACTGGTCCAGGGTCATAAATGCGTTGGATTCAATTGGGCCTATCGGTGCGGGCCTTGGAATTGACACCCCCACTTAGGTGCATGTACCTATTGGTTTCGCACTGACACAAGAGCTATGCAACCAGTTAGTGTTCTCTCTATAACCATAAACACAATCTTATCCCAACTTAATGGGGTTGGTTTAGGCTAAACTAATGCAAACCAGTAGACAGGTAAAAACGGAAAACAAAATGATTTTTATGACTATACTTTTGCTTTCATTGATGTCCCTACATAATGCCATTAAGAACAGGGTTTCAAAACTCCAAATTGGCCAAAATCAATCACAATCGGCAAGAAATTGATGGAAATCAATGTCAATCGTTTAGTGCAGATTTTGATACAAATCGATCGTTTTACCAATCCAATTCTGATTTCTCAAATCACCATAAAGAGTAACAAAGAAAGACCGTTGTGGAAAGAAAAATGATAATTATAGATGTTGCCACGAAACCATACGTGAAGAATTATTACTCTTCATCTATGAGGAACTAATCCAGACTCAAATAAAATTTCTCTTAACCCATAGGTTATAAGGGATTCCAGGAATAATGTGAATGGCAGTTTTGATTTCATGCAATAGGGGGCTAAAGGAATAATGAGCAATGACACCTCAATAGCTAGATTCTTTTCACCCACCATGAAAGAAAAACTTTTCACCTCTTCTAGGGATCTTTAGGGCTATCATATGAGTCCCAATCATCAGTAGCAGTAGTTACTAGTTACTACCACTAAGTTATATGTCTTAGCCATGCGGCGGCCAAAGATGCACTCATCCCTCATATTCAATTGCATTCTTCAAACAAACACTGGAAGTGATAAAAGTGGCAAGTTTTGATACTATTACTAATACTGCAAGTGTATTAGTGACCATTTACTACATTAGAAAAATCCAAACTTGGGTATTTCTACTTGATTAGAGTATTAAGATTATGGATTTAGTTTTCCTCCCCCTGTGGAGAAGAGAAAATCTCATCGTCACTGGTGATGTGATCTTATGATTAGACTCTTATGTCTTCATTAATTTCAAATGTGCAAGTCAACGGGTTTAGATCTCAAAGGTGATGAAATTCTCTCTTCACCATAGATGAAAAGAAAAATAGGATGATGGATGCTAACTAAAACATTAGAGGGTCCGTTTGATAACGTTTCTGCCGTTTCTGTTTCAATAAACGGCAGAAACGGAAAATAAGGTGTTTGATAATACTTATTTCTAAGGCAAGCTCACTGTCAATTAGATTTGAAACCTGTCCAACGGCTCCAATCCCAACTCCAAACTTTGGATCAAACGTTGTTCGAGCAAGACGACTATGCCATTACCACGGACGACGAAGATGAAGACACAGATCCATCCATCGCAGCTTCAATGGGCTTCTTAAGGCACAAGAAAAAAATTCCTCGAACCCAGTTCGTTCAGCTTCTCCTAACTTGTTCCAATCAATATAACCTCACCACCGCCGTAATCAGATCCCCGACCGTCGACTCCGGCAACATCACCACCTGTACAGCTCCCAAACTCCCCTGTATCGTTACATTCAACAACAACTTCGTCAGCCTAGCCGGCCTCTCCGCAAAATTTTCCTGCAATTTTTCGGCAGAAAGCAGATCCAGAATAGTCTTCAGCCAGCGAATCACAGCCTCAATCAGATTGGGATGGGCTCCACCATGAAACAATGCTGTCATGTTCCCCAATTTCCTCGGCCTCCCATTCTCTTCAATCCCTCGTCGGTGCCCACTCTTGCAAGGGCTCGGCATATTTTCTTGACTATTAATCAATCACCTCAAGCGATGATAACGAAAGAACCTGGGGCGGGGGAAGCCGAGAGCAATGGAAGAGCTTAGGCTCTCTAGTTCCCCGTTGTTCACAGCGATCATAACCAAAGGTATAGAGACGTAGAAACAAAAGGGCTTGTGAGGGTTGAAGGTCTAAGAGGGAGCAGCAGCGACTCTGCTTCAGCCCTGCTCTTGCCCTCACGATTTTTGAGCACCAAAGTTGTTCCCAGAAGCGGCGAAACAAGTATGACTTGTTTCGTCATGTCCGTTTCTAGGAACAAAAATCACCATAAATTTTGATTTCTATTTATGAAAATAGGAGAAATGGAACGAATTTGTCAAATGCTTTTTGCTCCGTTTCTTTCGTTTCTTGACACAGAAACAACAGAAATGCGTTTCTAGGAACATTATCAAATAGGCCCACAGTTTACAATAGTCAACTAGATCAAGTGAGTTTAAACTAAATTAAATCACATCTCAATGGCATGGTTTATCAAGTACAGAATTTTAGACCGAATTTCTCTCCACCCACAATGAAGGGATTTATTGCAATTCATTGTCGTTGGATGGGCAACTTCGTAGTATATGAGATGGAAGATAGATCTGACCTTACACTTGGGTGAAGGAAAACTTTCTCTTAAAATTTTATCTTAATATAATTTTAGCCTTCAGACCAATGGTGAGTCGATGTGCCTATTCCTGTAATTTAATAAATGATGAAGAAACTCTGCCTATCCTTACGGCTCCTGCCGTGTGGGAGCATTGGCCACACAGGAGTATGGCAGTCTTTTGCGAGGTTGATGCTCCCACATATTCTCCCATTGGCCCGTTCACTGTCACACAGGTCAGGCACTCTTTTGTGGTCAATGCTCCCACACATCCTCCCATTGGCCTGTTCATTGGCGCAAGAGCTGGCAGAGTTCTTTCCCCCTTTAAGAAAATGAAAACACATGCGGAGAACTATGAAACTATCACATCTACAGGGAGAGAAATTACACAGAAAGAATCAAGCCACCAACTAAAGATTCACAAGTCCACAATATCAAATTGTTACACAATGTAAAGTATGAGATTTAAAAAGAAGGAACAAAAGGAGAAAAAAAAATTAAAAAAGCAAAAGATTTCTTTTACCCCCTAGACCGCCTGTACTTACAAACACACTTCTGCCCCCCTAAAACAAATGGAAGAGATCACGCCCTGCACAAATGGACACAGGAGGGGAATTAAACTGATTTCCATGGGTGGGTTCATCTGTAATTGTCCAACCAATGGCAATTTCACCAGCCATGGCCTGAATTGGGCGTATCACAACCCAGATAGGAACATTGATCCATTCAGTGCATTCGTGTCAATATGTTGTGTCACAAGAATCACCTAAAATAACCAGTGCCTTACTGCTGTGATTCCTTCTATGTGTTACAGTTCCTGCTTTCAGTGACTGCAGAGTTCATGGCAAGAATATCAGGTGATATCTCCCAGCTTCCACTCCTCCTACCCCAACTTGAGTGGCGAGCCTCTGATCGAACAGCAGGAGGAGCTTGTTGGTCTGAACCCAAGACAAAGTCAGCTTCGAGAGTATTATCATGATGTTGACCGTTGCCGCCTCTGCTGCGTATGTCTTCATCCACTTCTTCAAAGTTATGGCGCTGTGAAATCTTCAATAGATCTCCACCTAACTCTAGATCATCTTCCACTTTTGCACGTGGGTTCCCACTTGTATCTTCTACTTCCATATCACGTGTACGGGCCATTGAAAGCCTAGGCACTTCCTGCTGTACGAAAGCACGGAAATTGTTCCTTGAAGGCTTTATCTTTGAGCAAAATACTTCAAAGAAATTATTTAAGCAACCACGGTTGAAGACATTACGTCTGTTGTCAGCTCTGTAACGGAAATTCTCGTATGTCGTCTGAAAAAATGATAGTGACAACAGCTAAGAAACTGCAACAGAAAAAGAAAAAAAAAAGTGGGGGGCTCACAAAGTCCAAACATTTCAGGAGATGTCACAAACAACTACAGAACAGCGAAGATGAAGCACTGGATCTTCTAGAGTCAAATCTTTGGTGGGGCCACAGCCCAAAATTATCAGATAACTGGAAGAATTCCAGTTGGTTGGAGCCTTGTAATATGGCCACCCAAAAGATGAATGGCCTAAGCAGGAAAACAAAAGAGGGTTTAGGTACCTAAGATGATAGAGTACAGATCCATCTTATGTTTTCTCTATATGATCCTTTTTTTCAATTCCCTTGGGTGGCGGACAGCTTGAGCAGCTAGAATTGAAACCATTTATATCCAACACAAAACAAAACAACCGTCTGGTTACAGCAACAATACCGCACTGGATTGGCTATACCACCAAAACATAAGAGGAGCTACTGAGTTGGCAGGCAGAGGGATAGTGTGAGTTTGTGAAGGCACCTAGCAGCAACTACCTCCTACGAAACACAAAGTCATAAGGCCGAACCAAAGCTTCATGTCAACAACATAATACCTACCTATTTTGGAATAAGTTAGGAATAAATTTATTAGAGTTTGGGACTGAATTCCGTCTATCCTATCAGCAAATAGAAAAAATAATCCTCAATACATACCAAGGTAAGGTTAGTGATGCAGTTAAGTCACCTAATAAGCTTATTTTATTAGAAATAAGTTTTGGGTTGGGTTAAGCCTTTGATCCCATATATTTTCATTGTGATGAGCCTATACTATGGGTCGAGGCTAGGCATACGGGATTAATTAATTACGCAACTTTATTTTATGTGTAGTTAACTGTTTTAGTTAGGGCTTCACCCAAAAAAGAAGTGTTTTAAATAGGATAGACTAGGATTCTACAGGTCCAGTCCTGTTCTGAGTCAGTTTCCTTTATTATTTCAGTTTCCTAGTTAGTTTAGGACCTTAGGTTACCTTATATGTTAAGGATTGGGTTAGGCCTTTTCTTTTCAGTGTTTATGAGTTTATTTTCGAGTTTTCAATATAAGTTTGTGAGGAGGCCTAGCATTGAACATGGATTTTGATTAATGAAAAGCTATTGCTGGTCTTTTCTTCCTTAAGTGAAGAAATCCCTTGTGTTTGATCAAGGCTGGTTGATCCATCCAAACCACCTTGTGGTGAGAAGCCCGAGTGCTTTTATATCTCTAAAATATTCTTCCACTGCATTAACCATTAAGTTCAAGTTCTGGTAATTTTCTACAATTCGTCTTCTAGTATTTGTTGACCTAGTTCTGAAATTAAATTTTGCTCTATCCGGAATTTGTATGCAAGGATTTTTCTGCATGAATTTGAGTTAAGAGAATCTGGCTGTTAGAACACCTTCAAATTTTTTGGAGTTTTTCTACACCCTAAAAGAGGAGCTCGACCAAAATCCTCCATGATCTGACCTGCATATCTGGTTTTATGTCTGATTTTCAATTCTTCCCTTGTATCTTAATTATGGTTCTGTGCATCTGACTATTGAATTGCTTACTGATTTTAACACTCTGTTATTGCTGAATTCCATAGTCTATGATATGGATCAATTGTTCATCATACTCTCATATTCTGTTATCTGTTTTGAGGGGTTGAATTACTGTTATACCCTCATCCTAGGCTACTAGGATTGCTGCATAATTTCTAATCCAGCCTGTTTTGCTTTGTAAGGGCAGGATTGAAAATCAGAAATAAATCCAAATTTGCAGGTCAGAACATGGAGGAATTCTGGTCGAGCTCCTCTTTTAGGGTGTAGAAAAACTCCTAAAAATTTAAAGGTGTTCTAACAGCCAGATTCTCTTAACTCAAATTCATGCAGAAAAAGCCTTGCATACAAATACCGGCGAGTACAAAATTTAATTTCAGAACTAGAACAGCAAATACTAGAAGATGAATCGTAGAAAATAACCAGAACTTGAACTTGCTTGTGAATGGAGTGGACACCTGGGCTTCAAACCGCAACATGGTTTGGATGGTTCAAACACCTACCAGGCTACCAGCCTTAATCAAATTCTAGGAACCTTGATCGAACACAGGGATTTCTTCACACAAGGAAGAGAAGAGCAGAAATAGCTTTTCATAATCAAAATTTGTGTACAATGCTAGTCTCCCTTACAAACTTGTACAGAAAACTCAAAAATAAAGAAAGGCCTAACACACTTAATAACAAGTAAAATAAAGTCATTAACTAACTAACCCCATATGCCTAGCCTCTATCCATATTATGGCCTCATTAAAGTGACCCATTACAATGAGAACACATGGAATCAAAGGCTTAACACATACATAATTGTACATATTTCTTTTTTGAAAAATGAATAACAAATCCTTGTATAAGAACTTTTACACCTGTACTTATGTTTGCATATAGTGTTGACGACACAGAAAAAGTCATTCTAGTGTTTAAATATACACGAATCTGACAACTAGATCATGCATGACACCTGATGAACTTCAGAGTTGGTTAAGTCACATACTGAGCAGATTTTAAAATCTTTGCATCAGAAGTGCCATGATGCCAGGTGTAAGAAAGCTTCTGCCCAAATGATTTTACTCTCATATTGATCATGTACACTTCAAATACATTAAGAGAGCAATGATCATTTACACTTCAAATACATTAAGGGAGCAAACAGCCAAAGACACCAGTTGACCAGTCACCGAAAAAGGAAGAAGCACTAAAAGTTGGGCTTGCAGAAGTGAAAAAAAAAACTAGTTTACTTTGGAAACGCTCCAACAGAAAAACTTACATCGGCTAGAAGGAAAAATGAGAATGAAGGGGAGAAAAAAATTGCCTAAATGAAAAGAATGGGACGGAAGTTGACCTGGTTTGTACCAATAAGGTATGAGTGGAAGCCAGTGAGACCACCAACAAACCACAGAGAAATAAAGCAATAGACCATGAGCACCACTGCCGCAGGAGAGTCTTTCATTGCCTCCCAAACTGTGCCATGATCATCCATGAGTATCTTGATGTACAATGCTGATATGGCGAACACATAGATGCAAAGGAGAGTCGAAGAAGAAACGAACATAAAGAAGAAACGGTAATTACGCTGCACATGAAAACAAATAGTTAGATTAGAAGTAGTGTCATTCCAACATTGGAGCAAGCAATATATGGCCTAGAGTGCAGTAACAGAAAATCCCTCTTTGTATCTGTGTGTGTGTGTTGTAGCACAGAAACATAAAACCTACAAAACATCTTGAACCTGTATGTTAAACAATATACCAATCCAATGCACTGGCCCACCCAAGGGCAATGATGATCAAATCGTTCCACACAGTTGTTGCAGATTGAACAATGAGAGCAACGGGGAGGACGATACAACATACAAGTATCACAATATTTCACCCTCACAGGCACGCCATTGACAATAACTTCTTTGGTGCGAGGGAATTGTAGGCTTGGAGTTTGCCTTCCACCGTCGACTGAAACTGAGGATTCATAACAGAACTCTTCCTCAGGTGGATGTGATGCACGTGGAATAATACCGGGGTCCCGGGCTGAAGTTACAAGAAGAAGCACCAATACCTGTAAACGCCAAAGAAGCATTAACTAAAACAGTATTTGAAAGAAAAGAACACAGTATGAATACTGTAGAAATTACAGTGGTAGATAAATAACATAACCACCGAGGATTACATAAACCATCAAAGAGATCTACAATTGTATGAGAAGTTGTGGCAAGTCTGCACCAGAAATTTGTGTTCAGTCAAAGAAAACAGCAGTAAAGCTCATCCAGGTGTTGAGTGGTAATCACAAAAGGAAAAAAAAAAAAAAGAAGCATGGCAGGCATATTCCGATATTTTTGGTCTTTGTACTGAGTGCTCTGTTTAGTTCTCAATAAATTCCCTTTTGGCAAAACAAGGAAAAAAACATGACAAGCATGCTAAGATGTTTTGAGATAGTTAACTAAAAGACGAACCGCCAAATAAGTTAGGAGTCAGGGGACTAACATAAATGGTAAAGACAATTGCTACCACCAGAATTGCATATCCTGCATTGTATGATGGAAATGAATGGCGAAGGTGCCTCGCCACTAGAACACAGAAAACAATGATGGGAACGAGTATAAGCAATACAGTGACAATCAGTGACTTGGCATCTGGTCCAAATATCAACCTCCCACCAAAGATGAATTTCTGCAGGGAAAAGCAAAAATCAATGAGAAGAAAAAACAAATATATAAGCAGGACAAAACAAAATGCAGAGAGTCCACAATATGATAATTAGCTTCAGAGAAATCCATACAAATATATACGCAAGACAAAACAAAATGCAGAGTCCACAATATGAAAATTAGCTTCAGAGAAATCCATAAGACTTTTGACTTAGAGTGCAGATGTTTTCTGACATCCAATGAATTTAAAATTAAACAAAAAAAAATGAAGGGTGGCCGATCTCAGGGTCACATATGAAGGCCTTCCTATGTAGGCCATGCAGGAAACAGGGCCTCATTTACTATTGCCCTTTCACTTTGTAGCTTGGGCCAGTATTCTTGAAGAGGTAAGTCTTGGCTGGGTATGCAAGAGGACTTCCCTGATCTTTTATGGAGTTGGAAGAACCAGAAAATCAGTAAAGAAGAAATAGAAAGGGGCTTTATGCCTTTATCTCTCCATCTAGTAGCATTTAATGTGAAAGAAACAAGAGGGCCTTTGACGGTTACAGTACACCAGCTTACAAGGTTCTTTCAAAGGTGAAGGACGAGTTGCTCTCATGAATGCTATATCAAGAAAATTTATAGTGTTGAATGTTTTGGGCACCAAAAGATCTTGGAACTCTCTTTTGGTGAAATAATAAATGCAAATCCTTGCTTTCCAGGTGTATAGCTTTTTGCAGCCTTGTAAAGTACAGAAGGCATTTTCATAAATAAAATTTTTTGATGTGTTTGTACATGCGTGTTCACATTTAATTTTGTTGAGGTTAAGTGCCTCTTTTCTTGTTGGATGCCTAGTGCCTGCACACAGATCTCTGCGGGGTAAAGTAACTTAAATTATCAAATGGATGGGAGTAACTACGCTATTGACAGGGGAAAATATTATAAATGAATTTAAGTCTCACTATGTACTAGACCAATATCGACTAAAAATTTGGCTGCTAGACCCCATCATCATTTAAAATGGCAACAAAATCCCAGAACCGACCTGATTATTTTGGTTTCCATAGCATAAACAAGTTCTCATTTAATCACAAAAGATGGCAATAAAAATCTCTCATAAAATTTGAAAATTTCAACAAATTGCTAGAACAAAAGATTCATTACCTGGGTTCAGTTAACACCCAACCTGTACCACCTGACCCACAAATTGCAAATCAAAAGTTTACATGCCCTTGTGTTTTTTGTGAAGTGACCTAAAAGAAGGGGAAAAGACCCAATAAAACAAAAAACGACAGGAATGCTATCACACTGGAGTAGCAAAGGGTTGCTGCTATTTCAAACCGATTTTGACAAATGGTGGCTGATCTGGCAGCCAATAAGCAAATAACCAACCATGTGTTCCCCTCAAGCCATCTCCTCCCCATCTAAAATGTCTTAGCCCTACAGCATTGTGCCATATGGCAAAAAGAGACAGCTCTTTGTTTATTGAAGAAGACTCAAGACCATTCAAGACAGCTCATTGTCCCTCCTCTGAGTTTTGGCTTATGTTTCTTTCTTCTCCTTCCCCTTCTATGGGGCTGTAAGTTTTTCTTTTTTTCTCTTGGTAATGAATTATTTATTCACCCAAAAAAAAAACAACCCTTTTTGTAAACCTAAAGTGCCAAAATATTAGGGGACATAAAACCTTTTTTTTTTGGATGAATAAAAAAAAATCATTACTAAAGGAAAAGAAAATGTGGGAGGGGAGAAAGAACATGCAAAACACAAGCAAATTATAAGGCCCTGCCTTTACTTAAGGGGAGGCAAGGGCCTGCAAAGGGAAAGGGGAAAAGCCCCCGCCAACAACTACGCAAGAAAAAGGGAAAAAGGCCTGACCACAACAGGCAACTGAGCCCAACCACAAAGAGAGAGCGCTGCCCAGGAAAGGGCCCTAAAAGCTTAATGACCCACCAAATCATAATAAGATGTCACAACAAAGGACATGATCTCAGTTATCCTTTCTACAACAACAACAACTCAATCTTTTCCCAGTTAAATGGGGTCAGCTATATGGATCCACAAAAAAAAATCCCACCTATAAGCGATAGGACATTTGAATCTTTGCCCTCCAAGCCACTCTGTTAGCGGTCATACTAGAGTCCAGACCTAGCTTCTGCATGTCTTTCCTTATAGCCTCATGTAAGGCCATTTTAGGTCTACACCTAGCTCTTTTAGCTCCTTCCATCTATATTTGATCACTCTTCCTAACTTGGACACCCTCCGTTGAACAATGTCATACCACCTTAAACAACATTCTCGGAGCTTGTCCTCAATCGGGGCAACCCCCAAATCAGCTCTAACCTAGTCATTCTTTACCCTGTCTCTCCTAGTTTTGCCTCACATCCATCTCAACATCCTCATCTCTGCAACACCCAGCTTATCTATGTTATGCTTCTTGACTGCCCAACATTCTGCTCCATACATCATAGCTGGTCTTAGGACAATTCTGTAGAATTTTTCTTTAAGCTTTAGAGAAGTCTGTCGATAACACAACACTCCAAATGCACCTCTTCACTTCATCCATCCTACCTTAATTCTGTTAGAAACATCATCTTCCATATCCCCTTCCTTGTTTAGGTTGACTCTAGATACCTAAAACAGTTGTGGTATCTCTGTCCCCTCGAGTTTCACCACTTGTTAGCAATCCATATGCAACTAAAGTTACACACCATATCCACCGTCTTTGTTCAACTTATCTCAAGGCCTCACGATTCAAAGGCAAATCTCCATAATTTCAACTTGTCGTTAATCCCCGTCATTGTTTCGTCTATCAAAATAATATCATCCGCAAAGAGCATACACCACAGAACCTCCCCTTGAATGTCTTTATTTCACTCATCCATAATGAGCGTAAACAGATGAGGATGCGCTTTCAGATATCGTTACTGAGAGGCAAAACCTTCTGAACAAGGAATAATCTTGATAAGGCCGCCTTCTGGGATAAGGAGGGAGCTAGTGTTGCGATGGTGGTAAACAAGAAGGGGAGATGAAGGACAATAGGAGAGATAGGGGGACCAGTGGGAGAGAGACAATCATTGATCAAAGGCACAGGAGGGACCAACCCAAGGGTGGAATTAGGGGCAAAATGAGATGGGTTGGTGGATTCAAGGGGGATGGAATTGGCCAAAGGGCCAACAAGGATAACATTAGAGGAAAGGGGGGCTGAGTGAGGGGCTGGCCCATCCAAACCAGCAAGGACAAGAGATGGAGAGTGGGAGAAGGCAGAAGGGGGCCCACCCCAGTCTTAGTAAAAGGGAGGGGCAAAAGTAGGGGGTGGGAGGATCGAGGGAGAGTGGAGATTTACTCCCACATTTACAAAGACGCCAGAGGGAGCAACCTATGGAATGGGAGCAGGCACAGAAGGAGGCAGAAGGTAATGGAAACCATTCGACTGGCAGGAAGGAGAGGGATCGATTGCAGGGAGGGTCAACTCCACGAGAGAAGAGTTGGAAAGCAAACGAAAGGGGTCAGAACGCTAAGGGGGGCAGAGAGCGCTAAAGTTGCCAACTAACGATGGGTGATTCACAAGGCACCCATGATGAAGGTGCCAACTAGCTCAGCTAACAAAGTGTTGGGATTGTCATAGCCAAGACCAGGGATTAAGTTTCACCCTCCCCTATCTCTCATCTTCATCCCCCCCCCCCAAAATATTCCAAGTGGCAAGTGATTGTAATTAATTTACTATGAACCAAAAAAGAAGGCTGCCTTAATATGAATGGTCCAGATCTTCCACATCAGCTTCCACATGCACAAAAAACCTGCCAGTGCAGGCTCTAAAACTAGACCATCAGAACAAAAAATCTTTCAGAAAAGGGAGAAGGAAAAAAGATATAACCCATGTTTTTCCGTTCATATCAAACTCCACATTAAGTCAAGGATTGGGGAAATTTCAAGTTTTTTTTTTTTTTTGGAAATCTCAATAGTCACAACACCTATTTGCAAGAGTTTAAGAAAATAAATAAATAAACAAATAAAATTCTTCACTAACAAACTCTTTTTAACACACCTAAAACTCAAATGCATGTTCTAACATGCAAATGCAGCAATTTGAAACTTATTGATGCAATTGAACTTTGTTTCATGAATTCATGGAAGATTTTGTTGAAACGATTTGTAAGAATTGGGAAAGGTCAATATTTCTATAATTTTGATGCAAAATACGAAAAATGAAAGCCTACGAGACTCCTTGTCATATGATGACAAACGATCTATAGATTGATGGAATACTTTATTTCTTTCCATCCAAATTTTAATTATACTACTCGTACCATTATGTTTGACCTAAGAAATGGCTTTTTGAGCTCGGCCCTGGATATTTAACATCTTTATTTACACTCAACCTAGATTAAGAGGCTAGGGCTTCATAAATTCATGGAAGATTTTGTTGAAAAGATTTGTAAGAATTGGGAAGCCCAATATTTCAATAATTTTGATGCAATATATGAAAATGAAAGCCTATGTGACAGCTTGCCATACTATGACAAGCGATCTATAGATTGATGGAGTACTTTATTTCTTTTCCTCCAAATCTTAATTATACCACTCGTACCTTTAGGCCTGACCTAAGAAATGGATTTTTGAGCTTGGCCTTGGATATTTAAAATCTTCATGTCCCCTCAACGGCTCAGCCTAACTTGAGAGGCTTGGGTTTGTGAACCCAAATAAACTTTGTTTTGGGGATTTAGTTAATCATCAATGTCACATAATTAACAAAAATAAATAAATAATTCATGATCTAACATATGTTCTTATTATTTTTGAAAAACATGGAGAAAGATGGGAAACAGGAGGTACCTCTTCTGTTGCTCCTTTTCTTTTCTTTCTCTAGCTCAATCAAGTGGACAGCTCTAAAGACATTTAAAAGAGGTCCTTTTTTTTTTTTTTTTTTTTTTTGGGGGGTGGGGGGGGTGGGAGCATGTGAAAAAAACCTACAAATCCCATATCCTTGAACAGTTATCACCAACAAATGTTGAGAATATATGGATTACTAAAGCATTGGCCAGCCGATCCCATATGTATTTAAATAAAAATATAACAATAACATTTCCGTTTACCATTTGACTGTATTACTTCTAACCAATCCCTCCTGTTGATTGATCAAGCTCTTTCTATTTTTCATGGCTTGGGCTGTCTTCACTCAACTTCTAGTTTACTTATCAATTTAAGGTTTACAGGCCAATGGTATGATTAAACCAACCTGCACCAGAAGGCTATCAGTGTGAGTGACTTGTATCAAATAGTAAATAAACTATATCGGTGGTAAACCAACCTGTAGCTTGCTTTGGGCCAGATAATGGTTCCTACTTTTAAATTTGAAAAAAAAAAATATATATATATATATATATAGAGAGAGAGAGAGAGAGATTGTTAAGAGGTTACAGTACACATGCCTCAAGGCTTACTCCTTAGGAACACGTTCCATCACTCCTTTATTGCTTGAAATTCTAAGTATTAATCTAGAAACTTCAATAGATTCAGTTTATTTCTTTCTTGGTGAGCTACGTTTCCTCATCTTCCAGAGTAATTTTCCATATGTTCCAAAATAACATTCATATTTTGTTTGATAACTGAATTCTTTTAAGTATCACACATGCCTCACAGTGCATGTAGTTTTTTTCCTTTTTCTTTTTCTCTTTAAACTTTTATAAATAGTCCTTTAGCTTTCTTAAGTTTCAGTAAATAGGGTTTTTTACCCATACAAAAAGAGACATATGAGTGAGTTCAAGCTAATGATATCATTTCTTGAAATTTTATCCACAATGTTTAATGCTTCAAACTTCACCACAGCTTCTATAACTTTTATTCGGTTTCCATGAACTCCCATAAGAATCCATAATTTAATTCCACTCCTACATGAACTGGAGTTTAAACCCTTGGACTTCATCCTAGACTCCTAGTCCTTCAAATAAAAATGACTAGGATTACAACATTAGCATATCTAGTTCATTCTTATAGATCCTCCTTGTTGTGTGTTGATATACATTGTTGTGGCCCTTACTTAACAGCTGTAGCTTTTGGCGTAAGTGGTTGTAACATGACATCAAAGCCAAGAGATCAAGTGTACAATCCCTAGTAAATGTGAGGGGTTTGTGTTATGCGTTGTTGTTCCCCATATAGCATTGTGATGATGCCACCACAAGATAGTATCGCATGCAGAGTTGTGTTTATATGGGCCGGCACTTTTTTTTTTTTTTTTTTTTT